>NC_092768.1:71884536-72129916 GCF_047496795.1 Chiloscyllium punctatum | reverse complement strand
AGACTTTAACTGTATTATGGATCCGGAAATAGATAGGATTCCCAAGAGTACTGCAGGAGAATCTCCCAGATCTAGACAATTGGTGGATCTGAACAAAGAATTCGGATTAGTAGATGTATGGAGATGTCTTCATCCACAGGGCAGAGATTTTTCTTTCTACTCCAATCCACATAAATGTCATACCAGACTTGATATGTTTTTCGCCACGTCAATCTCTTTAAATTCCATATCATCCTGTAAAATTGGTAGTATAGCAATTTCCAACCACGCTGCTGTATATATGGAAACTAAGGCGAGGAACAATGGGACATCCCCTCGGCATTGGCGTATGAACCCCTTCCTAATGAAAGATAGGAAATTTGTAAAGTACTTCTCTCAAGAATTTAAACCTTTTTTAGAAATTAATTCAGGTACGGCTAGCAACCCATCAATGATGTGGGAGACCATCAAAGCTTATGCGTGAGGTTTGATCATCTCCTACTCAGCGACCCAGAAAAAATTAAAGGGAGAACAACAGCGTCTGCTTGAAGCTCGCTTAAAAGCAGCTGAAACAGCATACACTGATAGACCTTCTATTATTAAATTGCAAAGGATTACGGCTCTTAGGACAGCACTAAACACTACGCTTACTCAAATGGCTAAGAGGGAAATATTATTTGCAAAACAAAGGTTATATGAATATGGTGATAAACCAGGTAGATACTTAGCATTTCTCGCAAAGAAAAAAAAGGCGCCTCAGACTATTACGTCTATCAAGGAAAGTACGGGTATTTTTACTCATGATCATAAAAAGATTAATGCAATCTTTAGAGAATTTTATTCTGAGTTATATAACTCGCAGGATTGTGAAGATAGGACTAGGAGGATGCAGACATTTTTTAAAAATGTGACCTTTCCGGGCCTAACTCCGGAACAGGTATCGGTACTAAATGCTCCTCTAACAGTCCACGAAATACTTGATGCAATTAGGCAACTTCAGAGTGGTAAGGCACCGGGCCCAGATAGTTTTCAACCTGAATTCTATAAAGAATTTACAGAAATATTGGCTGGTCCACTAATGGACATGTATAATATATTTAACCAGAAGATTTACACTCTCCTCAGTTTAGGGCACTGATTTTTTGATGGCTGTTTAAATATATATAACCAGAAGATTTACACTCTCCTCAGTTTAGGGCACTGACTCTTTGATGGCTGTTAAATATATTTAACCAGGAGATTTGCACTCTCCTCAGCTTAGGGCACTGTCGCCGCTCTGGCTGGTTAAATACAAAAAACAGGAGATTTACACTCTCCTCAGTTTAGGGCAATGATTCCATGCTGGCTGGTGAAATATATATAACGAGAAGATTTACAGTCTCCTCAGTTTAAGGCACTGACTCCGTGCTGGCTGGTTGAATAAATATAACCAGGTGTTTTACACTCTCCTCAGTTTAGGGCACTGACTCCGTGCTGGCTGGTTAATTGTATATAACCAGGAGTTTTACACTCTCCTCAGTTTAGGGCACTGACTCTGTGATGGTTCATTAAATAAATATAACCAGGAGATTTGCAGTCTTCTCAGTTTAGGGCACTGAGTCAGCGCTGGCAGGATAAATATATCTCACCAGGTGGTTGACACTCTCCTCAGTTTAGGGCACTGACTCTGCGCGGGCTGGTTAATTATATGCAACCAGGAGATTTACACTCTCCTCAGTTTAGGGCACGGACTCTGTGCTGGCTGTTTAAATGTATATAACTAGGAGATTAACACTCTCCTCAGAGTAGAGCTAAGAATCTGTGCTGGCTGGTTAAATAAAACCATAACCACAAGATTTACACTCTCTTCAGTTTAGGGCACTGACTCTGTGCTGGATGGTTAATTATATATAGCCAGGAGATTTACACTGTCCTTAGTTTAGGGCACTGACTCTGTGCTGGCTGGTTAAATATATATAACCAGGAGATTTACACTCTTTTCAGTTTAGGGCAATGATTCTGTGCTGGCTGGTTGTAAATATATACATAACCAGATTTATAAATCTCCTCAGTTTAGGGCACTGAGTCCGTGCTGGCTGGTTGATTATAGATAGCAAGGAGATTTACACTCTCCTCTGTTTTGGGCACAGATTCTGCGCTGGCTGGTTAAATATATACAACCAGGAGATTTACCCTCTCCTCACTTTAGGGCACTGAAACTGTGCTGGCTGATTAAATATATACAACCAGGAGATTTAAACTCTCCTCAGTTTATGGCACTGAAACTGTTCTGGCTATTTAAATATATATAACCAGGAGATTTACACTCTCCTCAGTTTTGGACACTGACTTGGTGCTGGCTGTTTAGATATATATAACCAGGAGATTTACACTCTCCTCAGTTTAGGGCACTGACTCCGTGCTGGCTGGTTAAATATATATAACCAGAAGATGTCCCCTCTCCTCAGTTTAAGGCACTGACTCTGTGCTGGCTAGTTGAATATATATAACCAGGATATTTACGCTCTCCTCACTTTAGGGCACTGACTCTGTGCTAGCTGTTTAAATATATATAACGAGGAGATTTACATTCTCCTCAGTTTAGAGCAATAATTCTGTGCTGGCTGTTTAAATATATGTCACCAGGAGATTTACACTCTCTTCAGTTTAGGGCACTGAGTCCGTGCAATGTGGTTAAATGTTTCTCATCACGAGATTTACACTCTCCTCAGTTTCGGGTACTGGCTCTGTGCCTGCTGGTAAAATATATATAACCGGGAGATTTGCACTCTACTCAGTTTGGGGCAATGACTCTGTGCTGGCTGGTTAAATATATATAACCCGGAGATTTACTCTCTCCTCAGTTCAGGGCACTTACGCTGTGCTGGCTGGTTAAATATAAATAACCAGGAGATTTACACTCTCCTCAGTTCAGGGCACTTACGCTGTGCTGGATGTTCAAAAATATACAAACAGGAGATTTACGCCATCCTCAGTTTCGGGCACTGACTCTGTGCTTGCTGTTTAAATATATATAACCAGGAGATTTACACTCTCCTCAGTTTAGGGCACTGAGTCTGATTTACACTCACCTCAGTTTCGGGCACTGAGTCTGTGCTGGCTGGCTAAATATATATAACCAGGAGAATTACACTCTCCTCAGTCTAGGGCACTGACTTTGACCCTACTGGTTAAATATATATAACCAGGAGATTTACACTCTCCTCAGTATCGGGCACTGACTCTGTGCTGGCTGTTTAAATATATATAACCAGGAGATTTACACTCTCCTCAATTTGGGGCAATGACTCTGTGTTGGCTGGTTAAATATATATAACCAGGCGATTTACGCCATCCTCAGTTTTGGGCACTGATTCTGTGCTGGCTGCTTAAATAGATATAACCAGGAGATTTACACTCTCCTCAGTTTTGGTCACTGAGCCTGTGCTGGCTGGTTAAATATATATAACCAGGAGACTTACACTCTCCTCAGTTTAGGGCATTTACGCTGTGCTGGCTGGTTAAATATATATAACCAGTGGATTAAGTCTCTCCTCAGTTTAGGGCACGGACACTTTGCTGGCTGGTGTAATATATATAACCAGGATAATTACACTCTCCTCAGTTTAGGGCACTGAATCTGTGTTGTCTGGTTAAACATATATAATCAGAAGATTTACACCCTCCACAGTTTAGGGCAATGACTCTGTGCTGGCTGGTTAAATATATATAACCAGGAGATTTACCCTCTCCTCAGTTAAGGGCACTGAAACTGTGCTGGCTATTTAAATATATATAACCAGGACAATTTCACTCTCTTCAGTTTAGGGCAAGGATTCTGAGCTGGTTGGTTATATATATTTTCATAACCGGGAGATTTATCAATCTCCTCAGTTTAGTGTAATGAGTCCATTTTGGCAAGTTGATTTGAGATAGCAAGGAGATTTACACTCTCCTCTATTTTGGGCACTGATTCTGCGCTGGCTGGTTAAATTATATGTAACCAGGAGATTTACCCTCTCCTCAGTTTAGGGCACTGAAACTGTGCTGGCTGTTTAAATATATACAACCAGGAGATTTAAACTCTCCTCAGTTTAGGGCACTGAAACTGTACTGGCTATTTAAATATATATAACCAGGAGATTTACACTCTCCTCAGTTTTGGACACTGACTTGGTGCTGGCTGTTTAAATATATATAACCAGGAGATTTACACTCTCTCCTCAGTTTCGGGCACTGAGTCTGTGCTGGCTGGTTAAATATATATAACCAGGAGATTTACACTCTCCTCAGTTTAGGGCACTGATCCGTGCTGGCTGGTTAAATATATATAACCAGAAGATGTCCCCTCTCCTCAGTTTAGTGCACTGACTCTGTGCTGGCTGGTAGAATATATATAACCAGGAGATTTCCCCTCTCCACAGTTTAGGACACTGACTCTGTGCTTTCTGTTTGAATATATATAACAAGGAGATTTACACCCTCCACAGTTTAGGGCACTGAGTCTGTGCTGTCTGGTTAAATATATATAACCAGGAGATTTACCCTTTCCTAACTTTCGGGCACTGACTCTGCGCTGACTGTTTAAATATATCTTACCAGGAAATTTACACTCTCGTCAGTTTAGGGCACTGACTCTGCGCCTGCTGGTTAAATATATCTAACCAGGAGATTTACACTCTCCTCAGTTTAGGACACTGACTCTGTGCCAGCTGTTTGAATATATCTCGCCAGGAGACTTACATTATCCTCAGTTCAGGGCATTGACTCTAAGCTGGCTTGTTAAATATATATAACCTGGAGATTTACACTCTCCTAAGTTTAGGGCACTGACTCTGTGCTGGCTGTTCAAATATATATAACCAGGAGATTTACATTCTCCTCAGTTTAGAGCAATGATTCTGTGCTGGCTGGTTAAATAAATATAACCAGGAGATTTCCACTCTCTTCAGTTTAGGGCACTGAGTCAGTGCTATGTGGTCAAATGTTTCTAATCACGAGATTTACACTCTCCTAACTTTCGGGTACTCGCTCTTCGCCTGATTGTAAAATATATATAACCAAGAGATTTGCACTCTCTTCAGTTTAGGCCAATGACTCTGTGCTGGCTGGTTATATATATACATAGCCAGGAGATTTATAAATCTCCTTAGTTTAGGTCACTGAGTCCGTGCTGGCTGGTTGATTATAGATCGCAATGAGATTTACACTCTCCTCAGTTTAGGGCACTGATTCTGCGCTGGCTGGTTAAATATATATAACCAGGAGAATTACCCTCTCCTCAGTTTAGGACACTGACTCCGTGCTGGCTATTTAAATATATATAACCAGGAGATGTCCCCTCTTCTCAGTTTAGGGCACTGATTCTGTGCTGGCTGATTAAATAATTTTAACCAGGAGATTAACGCTCTCCTCAGTTTAGGGCACTGACTCTGTGCGGGCTGGTTGAATATGTATAACCATGAGATTTCCACTCTCTTCAGTTTAGTGCACTGACTCCGTGCTGGCTGGTTAAATATATATAACCAGGAGATTTACACTCTCCCCAGTTTAGGACACTGACTCTGTGCTTTCTGGTTGAATAAAAATAACCAGGAGATTAACACCCTCCACAGTTTAGGGCACTGACTCTGCGCTGGTTGTTTAAATATATCTTACCAGGAGATTTACACTCTCCTCAGTTTAGGGCACTGACTCTGTGCTGGCTGGTTTAATATATATAACCAGGAGATTTACAATCTCCTCAGTTTCGGGCATTTACGCTGTGCTGGCTGTTTAAATATATATAACCAGGAGATTTACACTCTCCTCAGTTTAGTGCACTAACTCTGTGTTGTCTGGTTAAATATAAAAACCAGGAGATTTACACTCTCCACAGTTTAGGGCACTGAATCTGTACTGGCTGGTTAAATATATATAACCAGGAGATTTACACTCTCCTCTGTATAGGGCACTGACTTTGCTGGCTGGTTGAATACATATAGCCAGGAGATTTACACTCTCCTCAGTTTAGGGTACTGACTCTGCTGGCTGGTTTAATATCTATTACCATGAGATCTACACTCTTCTAAGTTGTGGGCGCTGACTCTGTGCTGGCTGTGAAAATATATATAACCAGGAGATTTACACTCTCCTAAGTTTCGGGCACTGGCTCTGTGCTGGATGTTCAAATATATTTAACCTGGCTATTTACACTCTCCTCAGTTTTGGGCACTGAGTCTGTGTTGTCTGGTTAAATATATATAAACCGTAGATTTACGCTCCCCTCAGTTTAGGGCACTGACTCTGTGCTGGCTGGTTAAATATATATAACCAGGAGAATTACACTCTACTCAGTTTTGGGCACTGAGTCTGTGTTGTCTGGTTAAATGTACAAAACCAGAAGATTTACACCCTCCACAGTTTCGGGCACTGAGTCCGTGCTGGCTGGTTGCATGCATATAGCCAGGAGATTTACACTGTCCTTAGATTAGGGCACTGACTCTGTCCTGGCTGGTTAAATATATATAACCAGGAGATTTTCACTCTCTTCAGTTTAGGGCAATGACTCTGTGCTGGCTAGTTATATATATGCACATAACCAGGAGGTTTATAAATCTCCTCAGTTTAGGGCACTGAGTCTGTGCTGGCTGTTTAAATATATACAACCAGGAGATTTACACTCTCCTCAGTTTAGGGCACTGGAACTGTTCTGGCTATTTAAATATATATAACCAGGAGATTTACACTCTCCTCAGTTTTGGACACTGACTTGGTGCTGGCTGATTAAATATATATAACCAGAAGATTTACACCCTCCACAGTTTAGGGCAATGACTCTGTGCTGGCTGATTAAATATATATAACAAGGAGATTTACACGCTCCTTAGTTTCGGGCATTTACGCTGTGCTGGCTGGTTAAATAAATATAACCAGTGGATTTACTCTCTCCTCAGTTTAGTGCACTGACTCTGAGCTGGCTGGTGTAATATATATATAACCAGGAGATTACACTCTCCTCAGTTTAGGGCACTGACTCTGTACTGGCTGGTTAATTATATATATAACCAGGAGATTTATAAATCTCCACAGTTTAGGGCACTGAGTCCGTGCTGGCTGGTTGCATGCATATAGCCAGGAGATTTAGACTGTCCTCAGTTTAGGGCACTGACTCTGTCCTGGCTGGTTAAAGAAATATAACCAGGAGACTTTCACTCTCTTCAGTTTAGGGCACTGAGTCTGTGCTGGCTGGCTAAATATATATAACCAGGTGAATAACACTCTCCTCGGTTTAGGGCATTTACGCTGTGCTGGCTTTTTAAATATATATAACCAGGAGATTTACACTCTCCTCAGTTTAGGGCATTTACGCTGTGCTGGCTTTTTAAATATATATAACCAGGAGATTTACTCTCTCCTCAGTTTAGGGAATTGACTCTGTGCTGGCTGTTTAAATATATATAGCCAGGAGATTTACACTCTCCTCAGTTTAGGGCACTGAGTCTGTGCTGGCTGGTTAAATATATATAACCAGGAGATTTACACTCTCCTCAGTTTTGGGTACTGTAACTGTGCTAGCTATTTCCCTATATATAACCAGGAGATTTTCACTCTCCACAGTTTTGGACACTGACTTTGTGCTGGCTGGTTAAATATATATAACTAGTAGATTTGCACTCTCCTCAGTTTAGGACATTTACGCTGTGCTGGCTGGTTAAATATATATAACCAGCGGATTTACTCTCTCCTCAGTTTAGGGCACTGACTCTGTGCTGGCTGGTGTAATATATATAAACAGGGGATTTACAATCTCCTCAGTTTCAGGCATTTACGCTGTGCTTACTGTTTAAATATATATCACCAGGAGATTTACACTCTCCTCAGTTTAGGGCACTGACTCTGTGTTGTCTGGTTAAATATATATAACCAATAGATTTACAGTTTCGGGCACTGAGTCTGTGCTGGCTGGTTAAATATTTATAACCAGGAGATGTACACTCTCCTCAGTTTCGGGCATTTACGCTGTGCTGGCTGTTTAAATATATATAAACAGGAGATTTACTCTCTCCTCAGTTAAGGGCACTGACTCTGTGTTGTCTGGTGAAATATAGATCACCAGAAGATTTACACACTCCTCAGTTTAGGGCAATGACTCTATGCTGGCTGTTTAAATATGTGTAACCAGGAAACTTACACTCTCCTCAGTTTAGGGCATTTACGCTGTACTGGCTGTTTAAATATATATAACCAGGAGATTTATTCTCTCCTCAGTTTCGGGAACTGACTCTGTGCTGGCTATTTAAATATATATAACCTGGAGATTTACACTCTCCTCAGTTTAGGGCACTGAAACTATGCTGGCTATTTAAAGATATATAACCAGTAGATTTACACTCTCCTCAGTTTCGGGCACTGACTCTGTGCTGGCTGGTTAAACATATATAACCAGGAGATTTACACTCTCCTCAGTTCAGGGCATTTACGCTGTGCTGGTTGGTTAAATATATATAACCAGTGAATTTACTCTCTCCTCAGTTTAGGGCACTGACTCTGTGCTGGCTGGTGCAATATATATAACCAGGAGATTTGCACTCTCCTCAGTTTAGGGCATTTACGCTGTGCTGGCTGGTTAAATATATATAACCAGTGGATTTACTCTCTCCTCAGTTTAGGCCACTGACTCTGTGCTGGCTGGTGTAATATATATAACCAGTGGATTTACAATCTCCTCAGTTTCTGTCATTTACGCTGTGCTGGCTGTGAAAATATATATAATCAGGAGATTTACACTCTCCTCAGTTTAGAGCAACGACTCTGTGCTGGCTGGTTAAATAAATACATAACCAGGAGATTTACACTCTCTTCAGTTGAGGGCACTGACTCTGTGCCGGCTGGTTAAATGTTTATAACCAGGAGATTTACACTATCCTATGTTTCGGACACTGACTCTGTGCTGGCTGTATAAATATATTTAACCTGGCTATTTACACTCTCCTCAGTTTAGGGCACTGACTCTGTGTTGTCTGTCGAAATATACATAAACCTGAGATTTACGCTCCCCTCAGTTTAGGGCACTGACTCTGAGCTGGCTGGTTAAATATATATAACCAGGAGAATTACACTCGACTCAGTTTAGGGCACTGACTCTGTGTTGTCTGGTTAAATATATAAAACTAGAAGATTTACACCCTCCACAGTTTAGGGCAATGACTCTGTGCTGGCTGGTTAAATATATATAACCAGGAGATTTACCCTATCCTCAGTTAAGGGCACTGACTCTGTGCTGGTTGGTGCAATATACATAACCAGGAGATTTACACTCTTTTCAGTTTAGGGCAATGACTCTGTGCTGGCTGGTTAATTATATATATAACCAGGAGATTTATAAATCTCCACAGTTTAGGGCACTGACTCTGTGCTGGCTGTTTAAATATTTTTAACCAGGAGACATATGCTCTCCTCAGTTTTGGGCACTGACTCTGTGCTGGCTGGTTAAATATACATATAACCAGCAGATTTACCCTCTCCTCAGTTTAGGGCACTAACTCTGTGCTGACTCTCTGAATATATATTACCAGGAGATTTTCCCTCTCCTCAGTTTAGGACACTGAATCTGTGCTTTCTGGTTTAATATATATAACAAGGAGATTTACATTCTCCTCAGTTTCGGGCACTGAGTCTGTGCTGGCTGGTTAAATGTATATAACCAGGAGAGATACACTTTCCTAACTTTCGGGCTCTGCATCTGCGCTGGCTGTTAAAATATATATAACCACGAGTTTTACACCCTCCTCAGTTTCTGGCTGTGACTCTCTGCTGGCTGGTTAAATATATAAAACCAGGAAGTTTACATTCTCCTCAGTTTAGAGCAATGATTCTGTGCTGGCTGGTTAAATATATATAACCAGGAGATTTACACTCTCCTCAGTTTAGGACACTGAGTCAGTGCTATGTGGTTAAATGTTTCTAAACACGAGATATACACTCTCCGAAGTTTCAGGCACTGACTCTGAGCCTGCTGGTAAAATATATCCAACCGGAAGATTTGCATTCGACACAGTTTGGGGCAATGACTCTGTGCTGGCTGGTTAAATATACATAACCAGGAGATTTACACTCTCCTCAGTTCAGGGCACTGAGTCTGATTTACACTCTCCTCAGTTTAGGGCACTGACTCTGTGCTGGCTGGTGTAATATATATAACGTGGAGATTTACACTCTCCTCAGTTTCGGGCATTTACGCTGTGATGGCTGTTTAAATATATATAAACAGAAGATTTACACTCTCCTCAGTTTAGGGCACTGACTCTGTGTTGTCTGGTTAAATATATATCACCAGAAGATTTACACACTCCTCAGTTTAGTGCAATGACTCTATGCTGGCTGTTTAAATATATGTAACCAGGAAACTCACACTCTCCTCAGTTTAGGGCATTTACGCTGTGCTGGCTTTTAAAATATGTATAAACAGGAGATTTACACTCTCCTCAGTTTAGGGCACTGACTCTGTGTTGTCTAGTTAAATATATATAACCAATAGATTTACCCTCTCCTCAGTTTAGGGCACAGACTCTGTGCTGGCTGGTTAAATATATATAACCAGGAGATTTAACCTCTCGTCAATTTAGGGCACTGAGTCTATGCTGTCTGGTTAAAAATATATAACCAGGAGATTTACACTGTCCTTAGTTGAAGGCACTGTCTCTGTCCTGGCTGGTTAAATATATATAACGAGAAGATTTCCCCTCTCCAACTTTATGGCACTGATTCTGTGCTGGCTGTTTAAATATTTTCAACCAGGAGATTTACGCTCTCCACATTTTCGGGCACTGACTCTGTTAAATATGTATATAACCAGCAGATTTACCCTCCCCTCAGTTTAGGGCACAGAATCTGTGCTGGCTGATTAAATATTTATTACCAGCAGATTTACACACTCCTCAGTTTAGGGCACTGACACTGCACTGGCTGGTTAAATATATATAACCAGGATATTTACACTCTCCTCAGTTGAGAGCACTGAATCTGTGCTTGTTGGTTGGATATATATAACCAGGAGATTTACACTCGCCTCATTTTCAGGCAATGACTCTGTGCTGGCTGGTTAATTATATATGACCAGGAGATTTCCACTATCCTCATATTAGGGCACTGACTTAGTGATGGTTGTTTAAATATTTTTAACCAGGTGATTTACGCTCTCCTCAGTTTCGGGCACTGTCTCTGTGCTGGCTGGTTAAATATATATAACCAGGAGATTTACAACCTCCTCAGTTTATGGCACTGACTCTGTCTTGGCTGGTTAAAAATATATAACCAGGAGATTTACACTGTACTTAGTTTAGGGCACTGTCTCTGTCCTGGCTGGTTAAATATATATAACCAGGAGACTTACCCTCTCCTCAGTTTTGGGCACTGAATCTATGCTGGCTGGTTAACTATATATAATCAGGAGTTTAGGCCATTGAGTCTGTGCTAGCTGTTTAAATATATTTAACCAGGAGATTTACACTCTCCTAAGTTTCGGTCACTGACTCTGCGCTGACTGTTTAAATATATTTAACCTGGGTATTTACACTCTCCTCAATTTTGGTCACTGACTCTGCGCCTGCTTCTAAAAATATATATAACTGGGAGATTTGCACTCTCCTCAGTTTAGGGCAATGACTCTGTGCTGGCTGGTTAAATATATAGAACCAGATGATTTACTCTCTCCTCAGTTTAGGGCACTGACTCCGTGCTGACTGTTTAAATATTTTTAACCAGGAGATTTACGCTCTCCTCAGTTTCGGGCACTGACTCTGTGCTGACTGGTTAAATATATATAACCTGGAGATTTACCCTCTCCTCAGTTTAGGGCACAGACTCTGTGCTGGATGTTTAAATATATATAAACAGGAGATTTACACTCTCCTCAATTTAGGGCACTGGCTCTGTGCTGGATGTTTAAATATATATAACGAGAAGATTTCCCCTCTACCACTTTAGGACACTGAATCTGCGCTGGCTGGTTAAATATATACAACCAGGACATTTACCCACTCGTCATTTTTACGCGCTGATTCTGTGCTGGCTGGATAAATTTTTATAACCAGAAGATTTAACCTCTCTTCAGTTTAGGGCACTGAGTCTACGCTGGCTGGTTAAATATATATTACCATGAGATTTACACTCTTCTCAGTTTCGGGCACTGAATCTGTTCTTGCTGGTTAAATATATATAACCAGGAGATTTACACGGTCCTTAGTTTAGTGCACTGTCTCTGTCCTGGCTGGCTCAATGTATATAACCAGGAGATTTACACTGTCCTTAGTTTAGGGCACTGACACCGTGCTGGGTGGTTAAATATAAATAACCAGGACATTTACCCGCTCCTAAGTGTAAGGCACTGACTCTGTGATGGCTGGATAAATATATATAACCAGGAGATTTAACCTCTCCTCAGTTTAGGGCACTGAGTATATGTTGGCTAGTTAAATATATATAACCAGGAGATTTACACTATCCTCAGTTTATGGCACTGAATCTGTACTGGCCGGTTAAAGATATATAACCAGGAGATTGACACTCCTTTCAGTTTAGGGCACTGACTCTGTGCTGAATGGTTAAATATATATAACCAAATGATTTACAATCTACTCAATTTAGGGCACTGATTCTGCGCTGTCTGGTTAAATATAAGTAACCAGGAAATTCACACTCTCCTTAGTTGAGGGCACTGAATCTGTGCTGGCTGGTTAAATATATATAACCAGAAGATTACCCCACTCCTCAGTTTAGGGCACTGACTCTGTGCTGACTGTTTAAATATTTTTAACCTGAAGATTTACGGTCTCCACAGTTTCGGGCCCTGACTCTGTGCTGACTGGTTAAATATATATTACCAGAAGATTTTCCCTCTCCACAGTTAAGGGCACCGACTCTGTGCTGCCTGGTTAAATATATATATAACCAGCAGATTTATCCGCTCCTCAGTTTAGGGCACTGACTCTGTGCTGGCTGGTTGAATATATCGAGCCAGGAGATTTACAATCTCCTCAGTTTAGGGCACTCACTCTGTCTTGGCTGGTTAAAAATATATAACAAGGAGATTTACACTCTCCTTAGTTTCGAGCACTGACTCTGTGCTTGCTGGTCGAATATGTATAACCAGGGGATTTACACTCTCCTCAGTTTCGGCACTGACTCTGTGATGGCTGGTTAATTATATATATCCAGGAGATTTACACTATCCTCAGTTTAGGGCACTGACTCTGTGCTGGCCGGTTAAATATATAGATAACCAGCAGATTTACCCTCTCCTCAGTTTAGGGCACAGACTCTGCGCAGGCTGGTTAAATATATACAACCATGACATTTACCCGCTCCTCAGTTTAAGGCACTGACTCTTTGCTGGCTGGTTAAATATACATAACCAGGATATTTAACGTCTCCTCAGTTTAGGGCACTGAGTCTATGCTGTCTGGTTAAAAATATATAACCAGGAGATGTACACTATCCTTAGTTTAGGGCACTGTCTCTGTCCTGGCTGGTTAAATATATATAACCAGGACATTTACCCGCTCCTCAGTTTAAGGCACTAACTCTGTGCTGGCTGGTTAAATATATATAACCAGCAGATTTACACTCTCCTCAGTTTATGGCACTGAAGCTGTACTGGCCGGTTCTAGATATATAACCAGGAGATTTATACTCTCCTCAGTTTAGGGGACTGACTCTGTGCTGGCTGGTTGAATATATATAGCCTGGAGTTTAACACTCTCCTCTGTTTTGGGCACTGACTCTGTGCTGGCTGTTTAAATATATATAACCAGGAAATTTACACTCTCCTCAGTTTAGGGCAATGAATCTGTGCTGGCTGGTTAAATATATATAACCTGGAGATTTACATTCTCCTCTGTTTTGGGCACTGACTCTGCGCTGGCTGGTTAAATATATATAACCAAGAAAGTTACACTCTCCTCAGTTTAGGGCACTGAATCTGTGCTGGCTGGTTAAAAATATATAACCAGGATATTTCCCCTCTCATCAGTTTAGGGCACTAACTCTGTGCTGGCTATTTAATTATATATAACGAGAAGATTTCCCCTCTACTACTTTAGGGAACTGACTCTGCGCTGGCTGTTTAAATATTTTTAACCAGGAGACATACGCTCTCCTCAGTTTTGGGCACTGACTCTGTGCTGGCTTGTTAAATATATATATAACCAGCAGAGTTACCCTCTCCTCAGTTTAGGGCACTGAATCTGTGCTTGATGGTTAAATCTATATCACCAGAAAATTTACACTCTGCTCAGTTTAGGTCACTGAATCTGTGCTTGCTGGTTAAATATATATAACCAGGAGATTTACACTCTCCTCTGTTTTGGGCAATGAGTCTGCGCTGGCTGGTTAAATATATATAACCAGGAAAGTTACACTCTCCTCAGTTTCGGGCACTGAATCTGTGCTGGCTGGTTAAATATATATAATCAGGATATTTACACTGTCCTCAGTTTAGGGCAATGACTCTGTGCTGGCTGGTTAAATATATATAACCAGGTGTTTTAAATTCTCCTCAGTTTACGGCACTGAATCTGTGCTGGCTGGTTAAATTTATATAACCAGGAGATTTAACCTCTCCTCAGTTTTGGGTACTGAATCTGTGCTTGCTTGTTAAATATATATAACCAGGAGATTTGCACTGTCCTTAGTTTAGGGCACTGTCTCTGTCCTGGCTGGTTAATTCTATACTACCAGGAGATTTACACTCTCCTCAGTTTAGAGCACTGAATCTGTTCTTGATTGTTAAATATATATAACCAGGAGATTTAGACGCTCCTCAGTTTAGGGCACTGACTCTGTGCTGGATGGTTAAATATATATAACCAGGAGATTTACACTCTCCTCAGTTTAGGGCACTGAGTCTGTGTTGGCTGGTTAAATATATATAACCACGCGATTTACACTCTCCTCAATTTCGGGCACTAACTCCGTGCTGGCTGTGAAAACATGTATAACCAGGAGATTTCCCCTCGCCTCAGTTTAGGGCACTGACACTGCGCTGGTTGTATAAATATATATAACCAGGAGATTTACACTCTTCTCAGTTTAGGGCACTGAATCTGTGCTGGCTGGTTAAATATATATAACCAGGAGATTTACACTGTCCTTAGTTTAGGGCACTATCTCTGTCCTGGATGGTTAATTATATATAACCAGGAGATTTAGACGCTCCTCAGTTTAGGGCACTGAGTCAGTGTTGGCTGGTTAAATATATATAACCAGGAGATTTACACTTTCCTCAGTTTAGGGCACTGACTCCGTGCTGGATGGTTAATTATATAAAACCAGGAGATTTACACTCTCCTCAGTTCAGAGCACTCACACTGCGCTGTCTGTTTAAATATATATAACCTGGAAATTTACACTCTCCTCAATTTAGGCCTCTGACTCTGTGCTTGCTGGTTAAATATATATAACGAGAAGATATCCCCTCTACCACTTTAGGGCACTGACTCTGTGCTGGCTGTTTAAATATTTTTAACCAGGAGATTTGCACTCTCCACAGTTTCGGGCACTATCTCTGTGCTGAATGTCTGAATATATATTATTAGGAGATTTTCCCTCTCCTCAGTTTAGGGCACTGACTCTGTTAAATATATATATAACCAGCAGATTTACCCTCTCCTCAGTTTAGGGTACTGACTCTGCACTGGCTGGTTAAATATATATAACCAGGACATTTACCCGCTCCCCATTTTAAGGCACTGATTCTGTGCTGGCTGGATCAATATATATAAACAGGAGACTTTACCTCTCCTCAGTTTTGGGCACTGACTCTCTGCTGGCTGGTTAACTACATAGATAACCAGCAGATTTACCCTCTCCTCAGTGTAGGGCACAGAATCCGCACTGGCTTGTTTCATATAAATTATCATGAGATTTACACTCTCAACAGTTTAGGGCACTGACTCTGTGTTGGCTGGTTAAATATATATAACCAGGAGATTTAACTTCTCCTCAGTTTAGGGCACTGACTCTGTGCTGGAGGGTTAATTATATATAACAAGGAGATTTAGACGCTCCTCAGTTTAGGGCACTGACTCTGTGTTGGTTGGTTAAATATATATAACCAGGAGATTTAACCTCTCCTCAGTTTAGGGCACTGAGTCTATTCTGGCTGGTTAAACATATATAACCAGGAGATTTGCACTCTCAACAGTTTAGGGCACTGACTCTGTCTTGGCTGGTTAAATATATATATATCCAGGAAATTTAACCTCTCCTCAGTTTAGGGCACTGAGTCTGTGCTGGCTGGTTAAATATATATAACCAGGCGGCTTCCACTCTCCTCAGTTTAGGGCACTGACTCTGTGTTGGCTGGTTAAATATATATAACCAGGAGATTTAACTTCTCCTCAGTTTAGGGCACTGACTCTGTGCTGGATGGTTAAATATATATAACCAGGAGATTTACACTTTACACCGTTTAGGGCACTGACTCCGTACTGACCGGTTAATTATGTATAACCAGGAGATTTACAATCTCCTCAGTTTAGAGCACTGAATCCGTGCTGTCTGTTTAAATATAGAAAACCAGGAAATTAACCCTCTCCTCAGTTTAGGGCACTGAATCTGTTCTGGCTGGTTGAATATATATAACCAGGAGATTAACCCTCTCCTCAGTTTAGGGCACTGAATCTGTTCTGGCTGGTTGAATATATCGAGCCAGGAGATTTACAATCTCCTCAGTTTAGGGCACTGACTCTGTCTTGGCCGGTGAAAATATATCATCAGGAGATTTACACTCTCCTCAGTTTAGGGCCCTGACTCTGTGCTGGCTGGTTAAATATATATAACCAGGAGATTTACACTCTCCTCAGTTTAGGGCACTGAATCTGTGCTGGCTGGTTAAATATATATAACCAGGAGATTAACCCTCTCCTCAGTTTAGGGCACTGTCTCTGTGCTGGCTGTTTAAATATATATAACCAGAAGATTTCCCCTCTACCACTTTAGGGCACTGATTCTGTGCTGGCCCTATAAAAATTTTTAACAGGAGGTTTGCGCTCTCCACAGTTTTGGGCACTAACTCTGTGCTGACTGGCTGAATATATGTTACCAGGAGATTTAACCTCTCCTCAGTTCAGGGCACTGAGTCTGTTAAATGTATATATAACCAGCAGATTTACCATCTCCTCAGTTTAGGGTACTGACTCTGCACTGGCTGTTTAAATATCTATAACGAGGACATTTACCCGCTCCCCATTTTAAGGCACTGATTCTGTGCTGTCTGGATAAATATAAAAAACCAGGAGAGTTAACCTCCCCTCAGTTTTTGGCACTGACTCTGTGCTGGCTGGTTAACTATATAGATAACCCGCAGATTCACCCTCTCCTCAGTTTAGGGCACAGAATCTGCGCTGCCTGGTTAAATAGAAATATAACCAGGAGATCTAACCTCTCCTCAGTTCAGGGCACTGTGTCTATGGTGGCTGGATAAATATATATAACCAGGAGATTTACACTCTCAACAGTTTAGGGCACTGACTCTGTCTTGGCTGGTTAAATATAAATATACAGGAAATTTAACCTCTCCTCAGTTTAGGGCACTGAGTCTGTGCTGGCTGGTTAAATATATATAACCAGGAGATTTCCACTCTCCTCAGTTTAGGGCACTGACTCTGTGTTGGCTGGTTAAGTATATATAACCAGGAGATTTACACTCTCAACAGTTGAGGGCACTGACTCTGTCTTGGCTGGTTAAATATATATATCGAGGAAACTTAACCTCTCCTCAGTTTAGGGCACTGACTCTGTGCTGGATGGTTTATTATATATAACCAGGAGAGTTACACTCTCCTCCGTATATGGCACTGACTCTGTGTTGTCTGGTTAAATATATATATTAAACCAGGAGATTTACACTTTCCTCAGTTCAGGGCACTGACTCTGTGCTGGCTGTTTAAATATATATAACCAGGAAATTTACACTCTCTTCAGTTTAGGGCAATGACGCTGTGCTGGCTGGTTAAATATATATAATCAGGGGATTTACCCTCTCCTCAGTTTAGGACACTGAATCTGTTCTGGCTGGTTGTATATATCGAGCCTGGAGATTTACAAACTCTTCAGTTTAGGGCACTGACTCTGTCTTGGCTGGTGAAAAATATATCACCAGGAGATTTACACTCTCCTCAGTTTAGGGCACTGACTCTGTGCTGGCTGTTTAAATATGTATAACCAGGAGATTTAGACGCTCCTCTGTTTAGGGCTCTGACTCTGTGTTGGCTGATTAAATATATATAACCAGGAGATTTACACTTTCCTCAGTTTAGGGCACTGACTCCGTACTGGCTGGTTAATTATATATAACCATGAGATTTACACTCTCCTCGGTTTAGTGCACTGACTCCGTGCTGGCTTGTTAATTATACATAACCAGGAAATTTACACTCTCCTCAGTTTGGGGCACTGTCTCTGTCCTGGCTGGTTAAATATATATTACCAGAAGATTTACACTCTCCTCCGTATATGGCACTGACTCTGTGTTGTCTGGTTAAATATATATAACCAGGAGATTTGCACTTTCCTCAGTTCAGGGAACTGACTCTGCGCTGGCTTTTTAAATATATAGAACCAGGAAATTTACACTCTCTTCAGTTTAGGGCAATGACGCTGTCCTGGCTGGTTAATTATATATAATCAGGGGATTTACCCTCTGCTCAGTTTAGGGCACTGAATCTGTTCTGGCTGGTTGAATATATCGAGCCAGGAGATTTACAATCTCCTCAGTTTAGGGCACTGACTCTGTCTTGGCTGGTGAAAAATATATAACGAGGAGATTTACACTCTCTTCAGTTTAGGGCACTGACTCTGTGCTGGCTGGTTAAATTTTTATAACCAGGAGATTTACACTTTCCTCAATTTAGGGCACTGACTCCGTACTGGCTTGTTAATTATATATAACCAGGAGATTTACACTTTCCTCAGTTTATGGCACTGACTCCGTGCTGGCTGTTTAAATATATATAACCAGGAAATTTACACTCTCCTCAGTTTAGGGCACTGAATCTGTGCTGGCTGGTTAAATATATATAACCAGGAGATTTACACTTTCCTCAGTTTATGGCACTGATCCGTGCTGGCTGTTTAAATATATATAACCAGGAAATTTACACTCTCCTCAGTTTAGGGCACTGAATCTGTGCTGGCTGGTTAAATATATATAACCAGGAGATTACCCCTCTCCTCAGTTTAGGGCACTGTCTCTGTGCTGGCTGTTTAAATATATATAACTAGAAGATTTCCCCTCTACCACTTTAGGGCACTGACTTTGTGCTGGCTCTTTAAAAATTTTTAACAGGAGATTTGCGCTCTCCACATTTTTGGGCACTAACTCTGTGCTGACTGGCTGAATATATGTTACCAGGAGATTTAACCTCTCCTCAGTTTAGGGCACTGGGTCTATGCTGGCTGTTTAAATATATATAACCAGGAGATTTACATTCTCAACAGTTTCGGGCACTGACTCTGTCTTGGCTGGTTAAATATATATATATCCAGGAAATGTAACCTGTCATCAGTTTAGGGCACTTACTCCGTGCTGGCTGGTTAATTATATATAACAAGGAGATTTACACTCTCCTCAGTTTAAGGCAATGAGTCTGTGCTGGCTGGTTAAATATATATAACCAGGAGATTTACACTCTCCTCAATTTAGGGCTCTGACTCTGTGCGAGCTGGTTAAATATATATAACGAGAAGATTTCCCCTCTACCACTTTAGGGCACTGACTCTGTGCTGTCTGTTTAAATATTTTTAACCAGGAGATTTGCGCTCTCCACAGTTTCGGGCATAACTCTGTGCTGACTGTCTGAATATATAATACCTGGAGATTTTCGCTCTCCTCAGTTTAGGGCACTGATTCAGTTAAATATATATTTAACCAACAGATTTACCCTCTCCTCAGTTTAGGTCACTGACTCTGTTAAATATATATATAACCAGCAGATTTACCCTCTTCTCAGTTTAGGGTACTGACTCTGCACTGGCTGGTTAAATATATATAACCAGGACATTTAACCGCTCCCCATTTTAAGGCACTGATTCTGTGCTGTCTGGATAATTATATATAACCAGGAGAGTTAACCTCTCCTCGGTTTTGGGCACTGACTCTGTGCTGGCTGGTTAACTATATAGATAACCAGCAGATTTACCCTCTCCTCAGTTTAGGGCACAGAATCTGCGCTGGCTGGTTAATGTATATAATCATGAGATTTAACCTCTCCTTTGTTAAGGGCACTGAGTCTCAGCTGGCTGGATAAATATATGTAACCAGGAGATTTACACTCTCAACAGTTTAGGGCACTGACTCAGTCTTGGCCGGTTAAATATAAATATCCCGGAAATTTAACCTCTCCTCAGTTTCGGGCACTGAGTCTGTGCTGGCTGGTTAAATATATATGACCAGGAGATTTCCACTCTCCTCAGTTTAGGGCACTGACTCTGTGTTGGCTGGTTAATTATATATAACCAGGAGATTTACACTCTCAACAGTTTAGGGCACTGACTCTGGCTTGGCTGGTTCAATATATTTATCCAGGAAATTTAACCTCTACTCAGTTTAGGGCACAGACTCTGTGCTGGATGGTTAATTATATATAACCAGGAGATTTACACTTTCCTCAGTTTAGGGCACTGACTCCGTGCTGGCTGTTTAAATATATATAACCAGGAAATTTACACTCTCTTCAGTTTAGGCAATGACTCTGTGCTGGCCGGTTAAATATATATAAAAAGAGGATTTACCCTCTCCTCAGTTAAGGGCACTGAATCTGTTCTGGCTGGTTATATATATATATAAAACCAGGAAATTTACACTCTCTTCAGTTTAGGGCAATGACGCTGTGCTGGCTGGTTAAATATATCTAACCTGGCGATTTACCCTCTCCTCAGTTTAGGGCACTGACTCTATCTTGGCTGATTAAGTATATATAACCAGGGGATTTACACACTCCTCAGTTAAGGGCACTGACTCTGTGCTGGCTGGTTAAATATATATAACCAGGAGATTTACACTTTCGTCAGTTTAGGGCACTGACTCCGTGCTGGCTGGTTAATTATAAAAAACAAGAGATTTACACTCTCCTCAGTTTAGAGCACTGACTCTGTGCAGGCTCGTTAAATATATATAACCAGGGGATTTACCCTCTCCTCAGTTTAGGGCACTGAATCTGTGCTTGCTGGTTGAATATATCGAGCCAGGAGAGTTACAATCTCCTCGGTTTAGGGCACTGACTCTGTCTTGGCTGTTTAAAAATATATAACGAGGAGATTTACACTGTCATTAGTTTAGGGTACTAACTCTGCACTGGCTGGTAAACTATATATAACCAGGACATTTACCCGCTCCCCATTTTAAGGCGCTAAATCTGTGCAGGCTGGATAATTATATATAACCAGGAGAGTTAAGCTCTCCTCAGTTTTGGGCACTGGCTCTGTGCTGGCTGGTTAAATATATAGATTACCCGCAGATTTACCCTCTCCTCAGTTTAGGGCACAGACTCTGTGCTGGCTGGTTAAATATATCGATAACCAGCAGACTTACCGACTACTCAGTTTAGGGCACAAAATCTGCGCTGGCTGGTTAATATATATAACCAGGAGATTTAACCTCTCCTTTGTTAAGGGCACTGAGTCTCTGCTGGCTGGATAAATATATGTAACCAGGAGATTCACACTCTCAACAGTTTAGGGCACTGACTCTGTCTTGGCTGGTTAAATATAAATATCCAGGAAATTTAACCTCTCCTCAGTTTCGGGCACTGAGTCTGTGCTGGCTGGTTAAATATATATAACCAGGAGATTTCCACTCCCCTCAGTTTAGGGCACTGACTCTGTGTTGGCTGGTTAATTATATATAACCAGGAGATTTACACTCTCCTCAGTTTAGGGCACTGACTGTGCTGGATGGTTAATTATATATAACAAGTAGATTTAGACGCTCCTCAGTTTAGGGCACTGACTCTGTGTTGGCTGTTTAAATATATATATAACCAGGAGATTTACACTTTCCTCAGTTTAGGGCACTGACTCCGTGCTGGCTGTTTAAATATATATAACCAGGAAATTTACACTCTCCTCAGTTTAGGGCAATCACTCTGTGCTGGCTGGTTAAATATGTATAAACATGGGATTTACCCTCTCCTCAGTTTAGGGCACTGAATCTGTTCTGGCTGGTTAAATATATATAACCAGGGGATTAACCCTCTCCTCAGTTTACGGCACTGAATCTGTTCTGGCTGGTTAAATATATATAACCAGGAGATTTAAACTCTCCTCAGTTTAGGCAATGACTCTGTGATGGCCGGTTAAATATATATAACCAGGGGATTTACCCTCTCCTCAGTTAAGGGCACTGAATCTGTTCTGGCTGGTTAAATTTATATAACCAGGAAATTTACACTCTCTTCAGTTTAGGGCAATGACGCTGTGCTGGCTGGTTAAATATATCTAACCTGGCGATTTACCCTCTCCTCAGTTTAGGGCACTGACTCCGTGCTGGCTGTTTAAATATATATAACCAGGAAATTTACACTCTCCTCAGTTTAGGGCAATCACTCTGTGCTGGCTGGTTAAATATGTATAAACATGGGATTTACCCTCTCCTCAGTTTAGGGCACTGAATCTGTTCTGGCTGGTTAAATATATATAACCAGGGGATTAACCCTCTCCTCAGTTTACGGCACTGAATCTGTTCTGGCTGGTTAAATATATATAACCAGGAGATTTAAACTCTCCTCAGTTTAGGCAATGACTCTGTGATGGCCGGTTAAATATATATAACCAGGGGATTTACCCTCTCCTCAGTTAAGGGCACTGAATCTGTTCTGGCTGGTTAAATTTATATAACCAGGAAATTTACACTCTCTTCAGTTTAGGGCAATGACGCTGTGCTGGCTGGTTAAATATATCTAACCTGGCGATTTACCCTCTCCTCAGTTTAGGGCACTGACTCTGTCTTGGCTGATTAAGTATATATAACCAGGGGTTTTACACACTCATCAGTTAACGGCACTGACTCTGTGCTGGCTGGTTAAATATATATAACCAGGAGATTTACACTTTCGTCAGTTTAGGGCACTGACTCCGTGCTGGCTGGTTAATTATAAATAACAAGAGATTTATACTCTCCACAGTTTAGAGCACTGACTCTGTGCTGGCTCGTTAAATATATATAACCAGGGGATTTACCCTCTCCTCAGTTTAGGGCACTGAATCTGTTCTGGCTGGTTGAATATATCGAGCCAGGAGAGTTACAATCTCCTCGGTTTAGGGCACTGACTCTGTCTTGGCTGTTTAAAAATATATAACGAGGAGATTTACACTGTCATTAGTTTAGGGTACTAACTCTGCACTGGCTGGTAAACTATATATAACCAGGACATTTACCCGCTCCCCATTTTAAGGCACTAACTCTATGCAGGCTGGATAATTATATATAACCAGGAGAGTTAAGCTCTCCTCAGTTTTGGGCACTGTCTCTGTGCTGACTGGTTAAATATATAGATTACCCGCAGATTTACCCTCTCCTCAGTTTAGGGCACAGTCTCTGTGCTGGCTGGTTAAATATATCCAACCAAGACATTTACCCGCTCCTCACTTTAAGGCACTGACTCTGTGCTGGCTGGTTAAATATAGAAAACCAGGAGATTTCCCCTCTCCTTAGTTTAGGGCACTAACACAGCACTTGTTGTATAAATATATACAACTAGGAGATTTACAATCTCCTCAGTTTAGGGCACTGACTCTGTGCTGGCTGGTTAAATATACATAACAAGGAGATTTACACTGTCCTTAGTTTAGGGCACTGTCTCTCTCCTGGCTGCTTAATTCTATTCTACCAGGAGATTTACACTCTCCACAATTTAGGGCCATGACTCAGTGCTGGCTGGTTAAATATATATAACCAAAAGATTTAGACGCTCCTCAGTTTAGGGCACTGACTCTGTGCTGGATGGTTAATTATATATAACCAGGAGGTTTACACTCTCCTCAGTTTAGGGCACTGACCCTGTGCTGGCTGTTTAAATGTATATAACTAGAATATTTCCCCTCTACCACTTTAGGGCACTGACTCTGTGCTGGCTCGTTAAATATTTTTAACCAGGAGATTTGCGCTCTCCACAGATTTGGGCGCGAACTCTGTGCTGACTGGTTGAATATATGTTACCAGGAGATTTAACCTCTCCTCAGTTTAGGGCACTGAGTCTATGCTGGCTGGTTAAATATATATAAACAGGAGATTTACACTCTCAACAGTTTAGGGCACTGACTCTGTCTTGGCTGGTTAAATATATATATATATATACAGGAAATGTAACCTGTCATCAGCTTAGGGCACTTACCCCGTGCTGGCTGGTTAATTATATATAACAAGGATATTTACACTCTGCTGAGTTTAGGGCAATGAATCTGTGCTGGATGGTTAAATATATATAACGAGAAGTCTTCCCCTCTACCACTTTAGGGCACTGACTCTGTGTTGGCTGTTTAAATATTTTTAACCAGGAGATTTGCGCTCTCCACAGTTTTGGGCACTAACTCTGTGCTGACTGGCTGAATACCTGTTACCAGGAGATTTTCCCTCTCCTCAGTTTAGGGCACTGACTCTGTTAAATGTATATATAACGAGCAGATTTACCCTCTCCTCAGTTTAGGTCACTGACTCTGTTAAATATATATATAAACAGCAGATTTACCGTCTCCTCAGTTTAGGGTACTGAATCTGCACTGGCTGGTTAAATTTATATAACCAGGACATTTACCCGCTCCCCATTTTAAGGCACTAACTCTGTGCAGGCTGGATAATTATATATAACCAGGAGAGTTAAGCTCTCTTCAGTTTTGGGCACTGGCTCTGTGCTGGCTGGTTAAATATATAGATAACCCGCAGATTTACCCTCTCCTCAGTTTAGGGCACAGACTCTGTGCTGGCTGGTTAAATATATCCAACCAAGACATTTACCCGCTCCTCACTTTAAGGCACTGACTCTGTGCTGGCTGGTTAAATATGGAAAACCAGGAGATTTCCCCTCTCCTTAGTTTAGGGCTCTCACACAGCACTTGTTGTATAAATATATACAACCAGGAGATTTACAATCTCCTCAGTTTATGGCACTGACTCTATGCTGGCTGGTCAAATATACATAACAAGGAGATTTACACTGTCCTTAGTTTAGGGCACTGTCGCTCTCCTGGCTGGTTAATTCTATACTACCAGGAGATTTACACTCTCCACAATTTAGGGCCATGACTCAGTGCTGGCTGGTTAAATATATATAACCAAGAGATTTAGACTCTCCTCAGTTTAGGGCACTGACTCTGTGCTGGATGGATAATTATATATAACCAGGAGGTTTACACTCTCCTCAGTTTAGGGCACTGACCCTGTGCTGGCTGTTTAAATGTATATAACTAGAATATTTCCCCTCTACCACTTTAGGGCACTGACTCAGTGCTGGCTCGTTAAATATTTTTAACCAGGAGATTTGCGCTCTCCACAGTTTTGGGTTCGATCTCTGTGCTGACTGGTTGAATATATGTTACCAGGAGAATTAACCTCTCCTCAGTTTAGGGCACTGAGTCTATGCTGGCTGGTTAAATATATATAACCAGGAGATTTACACTCTCAACAGTTTAGGGCACTGACTCTGTCTTGGCTGGTTAAATATATATATATATATACAGGAAATTTAACCTGTCATCAGTTTAGGGCACTTACCCCGTGCTGGCTGGTTAATTGTATATAACAAGGATATTCACACTCTCCTCAGTTTAGGGCAATGACTCTGTGCTGAATGGTTAAATATATATAACGAGAAAACTTCCCCTCTACCATTTTAGGGCACTGACTCTGTGCTGGCTGTTTAAATTTTTTTAACCAGAAGATTTGCGCTCTCCACAGTTTTGGGCACTAACTCTGTGCTGACTGGCTGAATACCTATTACCAGGAGATTTTCCCTCTCCTCAGTTTAGGGCACTGACTCTGTTAAATGTATATATAACGAGCAGATTTACCCTCTCCTCAGTTTAGGTCACTGACTCTGTTAAATATATATATAAACAGCAGATTTACCGTCTCCTCAGTTTAGGGTACTGACTCTGCACTGGCTGGTTAAATATATATAACCAGGACATTTACCCGCTCCCCATTTTAAGGCACTAACTCTGTGCAGGCTGGATAATTATATATAACCAGGAGAGTTAAGCTCTCCTCAGTTTTGGGCACTGGCTCTGTGCTGGCTGGTTAAATATATAGATAACCCGCAGATTTACCCTCTCCTCAGTTTAGGGCACAGACTCTGTGCTGGCTGGTTAAATATATCCAACCAAGACATTTACCCGCTCCTCACTTTAAGGCACTGACTCTGTGCTGGCTGGTTAAATATAGAAAACCAGGAGATTTCCCCTCTCCTTAGTTTAGGGCTCTCACACAGCACTTGTTGTATAAATATATACAACCAGGAGATTTACAATCTCCTCAGTTTATGACACTGACTCTGTGCTGGCTGGTTAAATATACATAACAAGGAGATTTACACTGTCCTTAGTTTAGGGCACTGTCGCTCTCCTGGCTGGTTAATTCTATACGACCAGGAGATTTACACTCTCCACAATTTAGGGCCATGACTCAGTGCTGGCTGGTTAAATATATATAACCAAGAGATTTAGACTCTCCTCAGTTTAGGGCACTGACTCTGTGCTGGATGGATAATTATATATAACCAGGAGGTTTACACTCTCCTCAGTTTAGGGCACTGACCCTGTGCTGGCTGTTTAAATGTATATAACTAGAATATTTCCCCTCTACCACTTTAGGGCACTGACTCAGTGCTGGCTCGTTAAATATTTTTAACCAGGAGATTTGCGCTCTCCACAGTTTTGGGTTCGATCTCTGTGCTGACTGGTTGAATATATGTTACCAGGAGAATTAACCTCTCCTCAGTTTAGGGCACTGAGTCTATGCTGGCTGGTTAAATATATATAACCAGGAGATTTACACTCTCAACAGTTTAGGGCACTGATTCTGTCTTGGCTGGTTAAATATATATATATATATACAGGAAATTTAACCTGTCGTCAGTTTAGGGCACTTACCCCGTGCTGGCTGGTTAATTATATATAACAAGGATATTCACACTCTCCTCAGTTTAGGGCAATGACTCTGTGCTGGATGGTTAAATATATATAACGAGAAGACTTCCCCTCTACCATTTTAGGGCACTGACTCTGTGCTGGCTGTTTAAATATTTTTAACCAGGAGATTTGCGCTCTCCTCAGTTTTGGGCACTAACTCTGTGCTGACTGGCTGAATACCTGTTACCAGGAGATTTTCCCTCTCCTCAGTTTAGGTCACTGACTCTGTTAAATATATATATAAACAGCAGATTTACCGTCTCCTCAGTTTAGGGTACTGACTCTGCACTGGCTGGTTAAATATATATAACCAGGACATTTACCGACTCCCCATTTTAAGGCACTAACTCTGTGCAGGCTGGATAATTATATATAACCAGGAGAGTTAAGCTCTCTTCAGTTTTGGGCACTGGCTCTGTGCTGGCTGGTTAAATATATAGATAACCCGCAGATTTACCCTCTCCTCAGTTTAGGGCACTGACTCTGTGCTGGCTGGTTAAATATATCCAACCAAGACATTTACCCGCTCCTCACTTTAAGGCACTGACTCTGTGCTGGCTGGTTAAATATAGAAAACCAGGAGATTTCCCATATCCTCAGTTTAGGGCACTAACACAACACTTGTTGTATAAATATATACAACCAGGAGATTTACAATCTCCTCAGTTTAGGGCACTGATTCTGTGCTGGCTGGTTAAATATACATAACAAGGAGATTTACACTGTCCTTAGTTTAGGGCACTGTCTCTCTCCTGGCTGGTTAATTCTATACTACCAGGAGATTTACACTCTCCACAATTTAGGGCCATGACTCTGTACTGGCTGGTTAAATATATATAACCAAGAGTTTTAGACGCTCCTCAGTTTAGGGCACTGACTCTGCGCTGGATGGTTAAATATATATAACCAGAGGATTTACCCTCTCCTCAGTTTAGTGCCCTGAATCTGTTCTGGCTGGCTAGATATATGCAACCAGGAGATTTCCCCTCTCCTCAGTTTAGGGCACTGACACTGCACTCGTTGTATTAATATATATAACTAGGAGATTTACAATCTCCTCAGTTTAGGGCACTGACTCTGTCTTGGCTGGTTAAAAGTATATAACCAGGAGATTTCCCCTCTCCTTAGTTGAGGGCACTGTCTCTGTCCTGGCTGGTTAATTATATATAACGAGGAGATTTCGACGCTCCTCAGTTTAGGGCACTGACTCTGTGTTGGCTGGTTAAATATATATAACCAGGAGATTTACACTTTCCTCAGTTTAGGGCACTGACTCCGTACTGGCTGGTTAATTATATATAACCAGGAAATTTACACTCTCCTCAGTTTAATGCAATGACTCTGTGCTGGCTGGTTAAATATATATAACCAGGAGATTACCCCTCTCCTCAGTTGAGGGCACTGTCTCTGTGCTGGCTGGTGAATATATATAACCAGGAGATTTACACTCTCCTCAGTTTAGTGCACTGACTCTGTGCTGGCTGTTTAAATATATATAACCAGGAGATTTACACTCTCAACAGTTAAGGGCACTGACTCTGTCTAGGCTGGTTAAATATATATATCCCGGAAATTAAACTCCCCCTCAGTTTAGGGCACTTACTCTGTGCTGGATGGTTAATTACATATAACAAGGAGATTTAGACGCTTCTCAGTTTAGGGCACTGACACAGTGCTGGTTGTATAAATATATATATCCAGGAGATTTACACTCTTCTCATTTCAGGGCACTGAATCTGTGCTTGCTGGTTGAGTATATCGAGCCAGGAGATTTACAATCTCCTCAGTTTAGGGCACTGACTCTGTCTTGGCTGGTGAAAAATATATAACCAGGAGATTTACACTCTCCTCAGTTTTGGGCACTGACTCTGTGCTGGATGGTTAACTTTATAGATAACCAGCAGATTTAACCTCTCCTCAGTTTAGGGCACAGAAACTGCGCTGGCTGGTTAAATATATACAACCAGGACATTTACCCGCTCCTCACTTTAAGGCACTGAGTCTCTGCTGGCTGGTTAAATATATATTACCAGGAGATTTACACTCTCAACAGTTAAGGGCACTGACTCTGTCTTGGCTGGTTAAATATATATATTCCGGAAATTAAACTCTCCTCAGTTTAGGGCACTGACTCTGTGCTGGATGGTTAATTATATATAACAAGGAGATTTAGACGCTCCTCAGTTTAGGGCACTGACACAGCGCTGGTTGTATAAATATATATATCCAGGAGATTTACACTCTTCTAATTTCAGGGCACTGAATCTGTGCTTGCTGGTTGAATATATCGAGCCAGGAGATTTACAATCTCCTCAGTTTTGGGCACTAACTCTGTGCTAACTGGCTGAATACATATTACCAGGAGATTTTCCCTCTCCTCAGTTTAGTGCACTGACTCTGTTAAATGTATATATAACCAGCAGATTTACCCTCTCCTCAGTTTAGGGTACTGACTCTGCACTGGCTGGTTAAATATATATAGCCAGGACATTTACCCACTCCCCATTTTAAGGCACTAACTCTGTGCAGGCTGGATAATTATATATAACCAGGAGAGTTAAGCTCTCCTCAGTTTTGGGCACTGGCTCTGTGCTGGCTGGTTAAATATATAGATAACCCACAGATTTACCCTCTCCTCAGTTTAGGGCATAGACTCTGTGCTGGCTGGTTAAATATATCCAACCAAGACATTTACCCGCTCCTCACTTTAAGGCACTGACTCTGTGCTGGCTGATTAAATATAGAAAACCAGGAGATTTCCCATATCCTCAGTTTAGGGCTCTCACACAGCACTTGTTGTATAAATATATACAACCAGGAGATTTACAATCTCCTCAGTTTAGGGCACTGACTCTGTGCTGGCTGGTTAAATATACATAACAAGGAGATTTACACTGTCCTTAGTTTAGGGCACTGTCTCTCTCCTGGCTGGTTAATTCTATACTACCAGGAGATTTACACTCTCCACATTTTAGGGCCACGACTCTGTGCTGGCTGGTTAAATATATATAACCAAGAGATTTGCGCTCTCCACAGTTTCGGGCACTAACTCAGTGCTGACTGTCTGATTATATATTATCTGGAGATTTTCCCTCTCCTCAGTTTAGGGCACTGACTCTGTTAAATATATATATAAAAACAGCAGACTTACCCTCTCCTCAGGTTAGGGTACTGACTCTGCACTGGCCGATTAAATATATATAACCAGGACATTTACCCGCTCCCCATTTTAAGGCACTGACTCGGTGCAGGTTGGATAAATATATATAACGACGAGAGTTAGCCTCTCCTCAGTTTTGGGCACTGACTCTGTGCTGGATGGTTAACTTTATAGATAACCAGCAGATTTAACCTCTCCTCAGTTTAGGGCACAGAAACTGCGCTGGCTGGTTAAATATATACAACCAGGAGATTTACCCGCTCCTCACTTTCAGGCACCGAGTCTCTGCTGGCTGGTTAAATGTATATAACCAGGAGATTTACATTCTCAATTGTTAAAAGCACTGACTCTGTGTTGGCTGGTTAAATATATATAACCAGGAGATTTACACTCTCCTCAGTTTCGGGCGCTGACTCTGTGTTGGCTGGTTAAATATATATAACCAGGAGATTTACACTCTCAACAGTTAAGGGCACTGACTCTGTCTTGGCTGGTTAAATATATATATCCCGGAAATTAAACTCTCCTCAGTTTAGGGCACTGACTCTGTGCTGGATGGTTAATTATATATAACAAGGAGATTTAGACGCTCCTCAGTTTAGGGCACTGACACAGCGCTGGTTGTATAAATATATATATATCCAGGAGATTTACACTCTTCTCATTTCTGGCCACTGTGGAGAGCGCAAATCTCCTGTTTAAAAATACTTTAACAGCCGGCACAGGGTCAGTGCCCAAAAGTGGTAGAGGGGAAACCTTCTTGTTACATATATTTAAACAGCCAGCACAGAGTCAGAGCCCAAAATTGAGGAGAGTGTAAATCTCCTGGTTATATATATTTAACCAGCCAGCACAGAGTCATTGCCTTAAACTGAGGAGAGTGTAAATCTCCTGGTTATATATAATTAACCATCCAGCACAGAGTCAGTGCCATAAACTGAGGAGCGTTTAAATCTGTGCTTGCTGGTTGAATATATCGAGCCAGGAGATTTACACTCTCCTCAGTTTAGGGCACTGACTCTGTCTTGGCTGGTGAAAAATATATAACCAGGAGATTTACAATCTCCTCAGTTTAGGGCACTGATTCTGTGCTGTCTGGTTAAATATATATAACCAGGAGATTACCCCTCTCCTCTGTTTAGGGCACTGTCCCTATGCTGGCTGTTTAAATATATATAACTAGAAGATTTCCCCTCCACCAGTTTAGGGCATTGACTCTGTGCTGGCTCTTTAAATATCATTAACCTGGAGATTTGCGCTCTCCACAGTTTTGGGCACTAACTCTGTGCTGACTGGCTGAATATATGTTACCAGGAGATTTAACCTCTCCTCAGTTTAGGGCACTGTCTCTGTGTTGTATATATATAAAACCAGCAGGTTTACCGTCTCCTCAGTTTAGGGTACTGACTCGGCTGGTTAATTATATATAACCAGGACATTTACCCGCTCCCCATTTTAAGGCACTGACTCTGTGCTAGATAAATATATATAACCAGGAGAGATAACCTCTCCACAGTTTTGGGCACTGGCTCTGTGCTGGCTGGTTAAATATATAGATAACCAGCAGATTTACCCTCTCCTCAGGTTAGGGCACTGACTCTGTCCTGGCTGGTTGAATATATTCAACCAGGTCATTTACCCTCTCCTCAGTTTAGGGCAATGACTGTGTGCTGGCTGGTTAAATATATATAACCAGGAGATTTCCACTTTCCTCAGTTTAGGGCACTGATTCTGTGCTGGCTGGTTAAATATATATAACCAGGGGATTTACAATTTCCTCAGTTTAGGGCACTGAATCTGTTCTGGCTGGTTAAATATATATAAAACCAGAAGATTCCCCTCTCCTCAGTTTAGAGCACTGACACTGCACTGGTTGTATAAATAAAAAGCCAGGAGATTTACTCTCTTCTCAGTTTCGGGCACTGACTCTGTGCTGGCTGGTTAAATATATATAACCAGGAGATTTACACTGTCCTTAGTTTAGGGCACTGTCTCTGTCCTGGCTGGTTAAATATATATAACCAGGAGATTTACACTCTCCTCAGTTTAGAGCACTGACTCTGTGCTGGCTGGTTAAACATATATAACCAGGAGATTTAGACGCTCCTCAGTTTAGGGCACTGACTCTGGGCTGGATGTTTAAATATATATAACCAGGAGATTTAACCTCTCCTCAGTTTAGAGCATTGAATCTGTGCTGGCTGGTTAAATATATATAACCAGGAGATTTACACTTTCCTCAGTTTAGGGCACTGACTCCGTACTGGCTGGTCAATTATGTAGAACCAGGAGATTTAACCTCTCCTCAGTTTAGGGCATTGAATCTGTTCTGGGCTGGTTAAATATATATAACCAGGAAATTTACACTCTCCTCAGTTTAAGGCAATGACTCCGTACTGGCTGGTTAATTATATATAACCAGGAGATTTACACTGTCCTTCTGTTAGGGCACTGACTCTGTGCTGGCTGGTTAAATATATATAACCAGGAGATTTACACTCTTCTCAGTTTCGGACACTGAAACTGTGCTTGCTGGTTGAATATATCGAGTCAGGAGATTTACCATCTCCTCAGTTTAGGGCACTGACTCTGTCTTGGCTGGATAAAAATATATAACCAGGAGATTTACTCTCCTCAGTTTAGGGCACTGAATCTCTGCTCGGTGGTTGAATATATATAACCAGGAGATTTACACTCTCCTCAGTTGGGGGCAATGACTCTGTGCTGGCTGGTTAAATATATATAACCAGGGGATTTACCCTCTCCTCAGGTCAGGGCACTGACTATGTGCTGGCTGGTTAAATATATAAAACCAGAAGATGTACCCTCTCCTCATTTTAGTTTACAGACTCTGTGCTGGCTGGTTAAATATATATAACCACGAGATTTACCCTCTCTTCAGTTTAGGGCACTGTCTCTGTGCTGGCTGGTTGAATATTTCTAACCAGGAGATTTACACTCTCCCCAGTTGAGGGCAATGACTCCGTGCAGGCTTGTTAAATATATATAACCAGGAGATTTACTCTCTCTTCAGTTTAGGGCACTGATTCTGCGCTGGCTGGTTCAATATTTATAGCCAGGAGATTTACACTCTCCTCAGTTTCGGGCACGGACTATTTTCTGGCTGGTTACATATGTTTAACCACGTGATTTAACCCTCTCTTCAGTTTAGGGCACTAAATCTGTTCTGGCTGGTTGAGTATATATAACCAGGAAATTTACACTGTCCTCAATTTTGGGCACTGACTATGTGCAGGCTGGGTAAATATTTATTACCAGGAGACTTACACTCTCCTCAGTATTGGACACTTTTTCCGTGCTGGCTGGTTAAATATATATAATCAGGGGATTTACACTGTCCTTAATTTAGGGCACTGACTCTGTCCAGGCTGGTTAAATATATATAACCAGGAGACTTACCCTCTCCTCAGTTTAGGGCACTGACTCTGTGCTGGCTGGTTAAATATATATAAACAGGAGATGTGAACAATCCTCAGTTTAGAGAGCTGACTATGTCAGGATGGTTCAATATACGTAACCAGGAGATTTACACTCTCCTCAGTTTAGAGAGCTGACTTTGTGCTGGCTGGTTAGTTACATATAATCAGGAGATTTACACTCTCCTCAGTTTAGGGCACTGACTCTGTGCTGGCTGGTTAAATATATATAACCTGGGGATTTTTCCTCTCCTCAGTTCAGGGCACTGAATCTGTGCTAGCGGGTTAAATATATATAACCAGAAGATGTCCCCTCTCCACAGTTTAGGGCACTGACTCTGTGCTGGATGTTTAAATATTTTTAACCAGGAGATTTATGCTCTCCTCAGTTTTGGGCACTGTCTCTGCTGGTTGGTTAAATATATATAACCAGGAGATGTACACTCTCCTCAGATGAGGGCACTGACCCTATGCTGGCTGCTTAAATATATAAATCCAGGATATTTCACGTCTCCTCAGTTTAGGACACTGAATCTGTGCTTTCTTGTTGAATATATAGAACCAGTATATTTACTCTCTCCTCAGTTTAGGGCACTGACACTGTGCTGGCTGGTTGAATATATTTTCCCAGGAGATTTACACTCTCCTCAGTTTAGCGCACTGACATTGCGCTCCCGTTTTAAATATATATAACCAGGAGATCTTCACTTTTCTCAGTTTAGGGCACTGACTATGTCAGGCTGGTTAAATATATATAATCAGGACATTTACACTCTCCTCAGTTTAGGGCACTGACTCTGTGCTGGCTGCTTAAATATATATAACCAGGAGATTTACCCTCACCTCAGTTTAGGACACTGACTCTGCGCTGGCTGGTTAAATATATATAAGCAGGAGATTTACAGTCTGGTCAGTTTAGGGCACTGAGTCCGTGCTGGCTGGTTAAATATATTTAATCAGGAGATTTACACTCTCCTCAGTTTAGAGCACTGACTCTGTGCTTGCTGGTTGAAAATACATAACCATGAGATTGACACTCTCCTCAGTTCGGGCACTGACTCATGCTGGCTGGTTAAGTATATAAAACCTGGGGATTTTCCCTCTCCTCACTTGAGGGCAGTGAATCTGTGCTGGCTGGTTAAATATATATAACCAGGAGATTAACACTCTCCTCAGTTTAGGGCACTGAGTCTGTACTGGCTTGTTAAATATTTATAACCAGGATATTTACACTCTACTCAGTTTTGGGAAATGACTCTGTGCTGGCTGGTCAAATATTTATATAACCAGAAGATTTTGCCTCTTCTCAGTTTAGGGCTCTGTGCTGGCTGGTTGAATATTTCAAGCCAGGAAATTTACACTCTCCTCAGTTTAGGGCACCGACTCTATCCTGGCTGGTTAAATATATATAACCAGGAGATTTACACTGTCCTTAGATGAGGGCACTGTCTCTGTCCTCGCGGGTTAAATATATATAACTTGGGAATTTTCCCTCTCCTCAGTTCAGGGCATTGGATCTGTGGGGGCTAGTTAAATATATATAACCATGAGATTAACACTCTCCTCCATTTAGGGCACTGAGTCTGTGCTGGCTGTTTTAATAATTATAGCCAGGAGATTTACACTCTCCTCAGTTTAGGGCACTGACTCTGCACTGGCTGGGGAAAGATTTATAACCAGGAGATTTACACTCTCCTCAGTTTTGGACACTGACTCCGTGCTGGCTGGTTAAATATATATAAGCAGGAGATTTAAACTCTCCTCAGTTTAGGGCACTGACTCTGTGCTGGCTGGTTGAACAGAAATAACCAGAAGATTTGCACTCTACTCAGTTTAGGGCACTAATTCTGCGCTGGCTGGTTAAATATATATATAACCAGGAGATTTACACTCTCCTCAGTTTAAGGCAATGACACTGTGCTTGCTGTTTAAATAAATACATAACCAGGAGATTTATACTCTCTTCAGTTTAGGGAGCTGACTCTTTGCTGGCTGGTTAAATATATATAAATCGCAGATGTACACTGTCCTTAGTTTATGGCACTGACTCTGTGCTGGCTGCTTTAATATAAATAACGAGGAGATTTGCACTCTCCTCAGTTTAGAGCATTGACTCTGTGCTGGCTGGTTGAATATATATAAACATGAAATTTACACTGTCCTCATTTTAGTGCACTGTCCCTGTGCCGGCTGGTAAATATACATAACTAGGAGATTTACACTCTCCTCAGTTTAGGGCACTGACTCTGTGCTGGCTGGTTAAATATATATAACCTGGGGATTTTCCTTCTCCTCAGTTCAGGGCACTGAATCTGTGCTAGCTGGTTAAATATATATAACCAGAAGATGTCCCCTCTCCACAGTTTAGGGCACTGACTCTGTGCTGGTTGGTTAAATATATATAACCAGGAGATGTGCACTCTCCACAGTTTAGGGCACTGACCCTTTGCTGGCTGCTTAAATATATAAATCCGGGAGATTTCACCTCTCCTCAGTTTAGGACACTGAATCTGTGCTTTCTGGTTGAATATATAGAACCAGTACATTTACTCTCTCCTCAGTTTAGGGCACTGACACTGTGCTGGCTGGTTGAATATATACAACCAGGAGATCTTCACTTTTCTCAGTTTAGGGCACTGACTATGTCAGGCTGGCTAAATACATATAACCAGGAGATTTACACTCTCCTCAGTTTAGGGCACTGACTGTGTGGTGGCTGCTTAAATATATATAACCAGGACATTTACACTCTCCTCAGTTTAGGGCACTGACTCTGTGCTGGCTGGTTAAATATATTTAATCAGGAGATTTACACTCTCCTCATTTAGAGCACTGACTCTGTGCTTGCTGGTTGAAAATACATAACCAGGAGATTGACACTCTTCTCAGTTCGGGGACTGACTCTATGCTGGCTGGTTAAATATATATAACCAGGAGATTAACACTCTCCTCAGTTTAGGGCACTGAGTCTGTGCTGGCTGGTTGAATATACCTAGCCAGGAGATTTACACTCTCCTCAGTTTAGGGCACTGACTCTGTACTGACTTGTTAAATATTTAAAACCAGGATATTTACACTCTCCTCTGTTTAGGGCACTGACTCTGTGCTGGCTGGTTAATTATATATAATCAGGACATTTACACTCTCCTCAGTTTAGGGCAACGACTCTATACTGGCTGGTTAAATATATATAACCAGGAGATTTACACTGTCCTTAGTTGAGGGCAATGTCTCTGTCCTCGCTGGTTAAATATATACAACCTGGGGATTTTCCCTCTCCTCAGTTTAGGGCATTGGATCTGTAGGGGCTAGTTAAATATATATAACCAGGAGATTAGCACTCTCTTCCGTTTAAGGCACTGAGTCTGTGCTGGCTGTTTCAATAAATTTTGCCAGGAGATTTACACTCTCCTCAGTTTATGGCACTGACTCTGTGCTGGCTGGTTGAACATATATAACCAAAACATTTACAAACTACTCAGTTTAGGGCACTAATTCTGCGCTGGCTGGTTAAATATATATAACCAGGAGAATTACACTCTCCTCAGTTTAAGGCAATGACACTGTGCTTGCTGTTTAAATAAATACATAACCAGGAGATTTATACTCTCTTCAGTTTAGGGAACTGACTCTTTGCTGGCTGGTTAAATATATATAAATAGCAGATGTACACTGTCCTTAGTTTATGGCACTGACTCTGTGCTGGCTGCTTTAATATAAATAACGAGGATTAGATTACTTACAGTGTGGAAACAGGCCCTTCGGCCCAAGAAGTCCACACCGCCCCGCCACTCACCCATACCCCTACCTTTACCCCTACGGGCAATTTAGCATGGCCAATTCACCTACCCTGCACATCTTTGGACTGTGGGAGGAAACCGGAGCACCCGCAGGAAACCCACGCAGACACGGGGATAACGTGCAAACTCCACACAGTTAACTGCCAGAGGCGGGAATTGAACCACTGTGCAAACCACTGTGCCACCGCGCCGCACTGACCGTGTGCTGGCTGGTTAAATATACATAACCAGGAGATTTACACTCTCCTCAGTTTCGGGCACCTACTCTGTGCTGGCTGGTTAGTTACATATAATCAAGAGATTTACACTCTCCTCAGTTTAGGGCACTGACTCTGTGCTGGCTAGTTAAATATATATAACCTGGGGATTTTCCCTCTCCTCAGTTCAGGGCACTGAATCTTTGCTAGCTGGTTAAAAATATATAACGAGAAGATGTCCCCTCTCCACAGTTTAGGGCACTGACTCTGTGCTGGATGTTTAAATATTTTTAACCAGGAGATTTACGCTCTCCTCAGTTTTGGGCACTGACTCTGTGCTGGTTGGTTAAATATATATAACCAGGAGATGTACACTCTACTCAGTTGAGGGCATTGACCCTATGCTGGCTGCTGAAATATATAAATCCAGGAGATTTCACCTCTCCTCAGTTTAGGGCACTGAATCTGTGCTTTCTGGTTGAATATATAGAAACAGTAGATTTACTCTCTCCTCAGTTTAGGGTAGTGACTCTGTGCTGGCTGGTTAAATATATATAACCAGGAGATTTTCACTCTCCTCAGTTTAGGGCACTGACTCTGTGCTGGCTGCTTAAACATATATAACCTGGAGATTTACACTCTCGTCAGTTTAGGGCACTGAGTCCGTGCTGGCTGGTTAAATATATTTAATCAGGAGATTTACACTCTCCTCAGTTTAGAGCACTGACTCTGTGCTTGCTGGTTGAAAATACATAACCAGGAGATTGACACTCTCCTCAGTTCGGGCACTGACTCTGTGCTGGCTTGTTGAATATATCAAGCCAGGAAATTTATACTCTCCTCACTTGAGGGCAGTGAATCTGTGCTGGCTGGTTAAATATATATAACCAGGAGATTTACACTGTCCTTAGTTGACGGCACTGTCTCTGTCCTCGCTGGTTAAATATATATAACCTGGGGATTTTCCCTCTCCTCAGTTTAGGGCACTGGATCTGTGGGGGCTAGTTAAATATATATTATCAGGAGATGAACACTCTCCTCCGTTTAGGGCACTGAGTCTGTGCTGGCTGTTTCAATAAATATAGCCAGGAGATTTACACTCTCTTCAGTTTAGGCCACTGACTCTGCACTGGCTGGGGAAATATTTATAACCCGGAGATTTACACTCTCCTCAGTTTTGGACACTGACTCCGTGCTGGCTGGTTAAATATATATAAGCAGGAGATTTACACTCTCCTCAGTTTAGGGCACTGACTCTGTGCTGGCTGGTTGAACAGAAATAACCAAAAGATTTGCACTCGACTCAGTTTAGGGCACTAATTCTGCGCTGGCTGGTTAAATATATATAACCAGGAGATTTACACTCTCCTCAGTTTAAGGCAATGACACTGTGCTTGCTGTTTAAATAAATACATAACCAGGAGATTTACGCTCTCCTCAGTTTCGTTCACTGACTCTGTGCTGGCTGTTTAAATATTTTTAACCAGGAGATTTACGATCTCCTCAGTTTAGGACTCTGACTCTGTCCTGGCTGGATAAATATATATAAACAGGAGATTTACACTGTCATCAGTTTCGAGCACTGACTCTGTGCTGGCTGGTTAAATATATATAACCAGCAGATTCACACTCTCGTCAGTTTCGGGCACTGACTCTGTGCTGGCTGGTTAAATATATATAACCAAGAGATTTACACTGTCCCAGAATGTAACAGGATCTGTCAGATTGCTCCTTGCTTTTCCTGGCGATGGTTCCTGTGAATTGCAGTGTGGAACCGGGCAGCATTGCTCTGCATCTCGGAAGCTTTCCCCTCTGCTGCTTCCCATTTGTTATTGAAATATTGCGTTCAGCACAAGGATCGGTTTGTTCTGTTCGAAAAGTGAGAGACTGCTCCGGTCAGGAACCTGAAATAATTACCGAAGCCGCTGGAAACACTGAACAGTCTCAACAGCTTCTGTAGTGGTGGGGAGGGAGGATTAATGTGTCAAATCTATGCAAGGATAAAATAAACTCCAGCCACAAAACAGTCAGAGTTCCTAAGTTTTACAAACATCCGCATAACATTTTTCTGAGCCATCAATTCTCCTTAAACTCTCTCAATGCTGAATAGCATCTTTCCGATTGTCACTTTGAGAGATGTCCCTCAGTGAGCTCCTCCACCATTCTTTCCATTTCACTGGGGACGATCTATCCGCAGTCTCCAATCAAATGACCTGAACTCAGACACACAGAGATCTTAAAGAGTGACACAATGCAGATAGGAAGTTGATTTCATTTCTGTTTCTGAGTCCAATCTTCACTCAGTGAAACAGAGTCAGGTATTCAAGGCTCAAACAAGAGCTGGATTCTGCTTCTGGTGATTGTCTTCATTCAGTGAGAAGGAGGGCCGTGGGCCGGAAGGAGCTCATCATTGTGCTTCGGGTTGTCTGCTCAGTCTGCAGCATTGCAGGCCGTGGGAGCAGGGCAGTGGGAAAGATACCTCGTGTGGACTGCAATAGGACTTTCAACACATTGTTCCAGGCCAGTTACAGAGCTCCAGGAATTCTGCATGAGGAACGGTAAACTGCATTGATTGAAGGAGAAGGATCAGGAAAACAGGATAAAGCTGCTGAGATCAGCAGGATTTCTCGGTCTAACTCTGCGCCATTCTTTATTTTCTGCTTCATAAATCTAAAATCCGGAGCTCAAACCACTCAGAGCAATATAAGCTCAGAAACAAATCATTCAGTCCAACACATCCATGCTGAACTGATATCCGATGTCAATCTCATCCTATTTGTCAGAATGTGGCCCAAGTTCCTCTGAACCCTTTGTAATTCCTACACCCACCCAGATAACTTTTAAATGTTGTAATTGTACCAGCCTCCACTACTTCCTCTGGCAGCTCATGCACACAGTGCCCTCTGCTTGAAAAATGTTCCCCTTAGGTCCCTTTTATGTTTCCCCTCTCAACTTTAACATATGCCATCTGCTTCTGGACTCCCCCACCACAGGGAAATCACCTTGCCATTTTACCCTATTGAGGGTCCTTCATGATTTTGTGAACCTCTATCAGGTTTACCCTCAGCTACTGACGCTCCAGCGATAATAGCCCCAACCTATACAGTCTTAACCTCCAGCACAAACCCTCCAACCTTGACAACATCCATGTAAATCTTTTCTGAACCCTTTAAAGTTTCACAACACCCTTCTTATAGGAGGGTGTCCAGAATTGCACTATATACCAAACGGGGCTGAACCAATACTGCAGCATGACCTCCCAACTCCTTTACACAATTAACTGAGCAATAAAGACAAAAATGACAAATGCCTTCTTCACTATCCTATCGAAATATTAGTCCACCTTCTACGATCTATGAAGCTGCACTCCAGGTCTATTTGTTGAGCAACATTCCTAGTACGTTGTCATTCAGTGTATAAATCCTGCTCTCTTTTGCCTTTCCAAAATGCAGCACCTCACATTTATCTAAATTAATCTCCATCTGCCACTCCTCAGCCCATTGGTCATTCTGATCAAGATCCCGTTGTCCTCTGAGGTAACCATCTTCACTGTCCTCGACACTTCCAATTTTACTGTCATTTGCAAACTTACTAACCATTCGTCCGATGGTCACATCCAAATCATTTATATAAATGATAAAACAACAGTGGATCCAGCACCGGTCCTTGGTGCACACCGCTGGTCACAGGCCTTCAGTCTGAAAAGCAGTCCTCCCCCACCACCCTCTGTCTTCTACCTTCGTGCTAGTTCTCTACCCAAAGGGTAATTCTCCTGCCCCAACATAAAAGTTTGAATTATGACACCAGTTTCAAAAGTACAACAAGAACCTATTCCTGATTGGGGAATCGGGGCCAGGGAGTCAATAAAAATAAATGTTGCAAGGTTCGGTAAATTGGAGATTCAGTTCAGTGCATCACGAAATGAAAACAATTCAGCAGGGCACTCGTACGTGGAAGATGTGATTCAGGGAACAATTAAATGGAAAAAATTGAGGCAGGGCAAAAGGAATTGGAGATTTTATGCAGCGGCCTTTATATTGGGCAGGATAATACTCAAAGGGAGATTTGGTGCAGTTTCAGGGTTTGTGCAGGATTGGTAAATGGGATAAATGGTGCAGAGCAGCGGAGCCATAAACAGTCGTACAATCATAGAGATGTACAACATGGAAACAGACACTTCAGTCCAACTTGTCTCTGACTCAGTCTTAGAATTCTGGCAGTGCTCCACAAAAATGGAGAATCATTCCAAGGAACGACTAAATGGAAGGATTGGGCAAGGGCTTGTCGAAATAAGAAAATTTGGAATGGGGCATCTGATATTGTCAAATTAGTGCAGTTAGAACCGAATGGGAGAGTTTCAGTTTAGCAGTAAATGGGAGAATTGGGACATTACAATACTTGATGCGGGAATGAGAGTAGGGCACCCCTAAATTGGGCGAGAGCATCAGTCAGTATGAGGATTGGTGTAAGGCAAAACTGAATGGAGAACTTGTTCATAACATCAGTAATTGGGGGAAATGGTGCGAGGAAACAAAGAATTGAAGAATTGATGCGGGACATCAGTAAATGAGAGACCTGGTGCAAAGTGTTTCTAAATTAGAGAATTGGTGCATGGCGACAGTAAATGGGAGAATTAGAGTAGCGCACCCTTAAATGGTAGAATCGGGCTCAGGCATCAGTAAATGGAAGGATTAGTACAGGATATGAGTAAATTGGAGATATGGTGGAAACAATAAATGGGAGATTGTTGCATAGTGCCGTTGCATTAGAAAATTGATGGGAGTGCCTATATATTGGAAAATTGGAGCAGAGCCTATCTAAATTGGGGAATAGGGGCCAGGGAATCAATAAAAATAAGAAATGTTGCAAGCATTGGTAAATTGAAGATTCAGTTCAGTGCATCACTAAATGAAAAAAATACAGCAAGACATCCGTACGTGGAAGATGTGTATCAGGGAACAACTAAATGGAAGGAATTGATGCAGGCCACATTAATTGGAGAATTCATGCAGGTGCCATTAAAGTCGAAGTGGGAGGACTGGGACAGGATAACCTCAGTGGGTGAGTTGGTGAAATTCCTGAATAGTGCAGGATTGGTAAGTGGGAGAAATGGGGCAGGGAAGCGGAGCACTAATTACAGCCTTAGAGATGTTCAGCACGGAAACAGACCCTTCAGTCCAACTTGTCCACGCCTAAATTTAAGAATTCTGGCAGGTCTCCACCAAATTGGAGAATCATTGCAAGAAACTACTAATTGGAAAAGTTGGTAAAGAGCTTATCGAAATGTGAGAATTTGCAACAGGGCATCAGATAATGGGTGAAGTAGAGCAGTTCAGCACTAAATGGGTGCGTTATGTTGCACTAAATGGGAGAATTGGGGTAGGGAGATTTAGAGTAGCGCACCCCTAAATTGGGCGAAAGCATCAGTCAGTATGGGGATTGGTGTAAGGCAAAACTGGATGGAGAATTTGTTCAGGACATCAGTAATTGGGGGAAATGATGCTAAGCAACACTGAATTGGAGAATCGGTGTGGGGTATCAGTAAAAGAAGGACCTGGTGCATGGTGCTGACAACTTCGAGATTGGAGCAAATGGGATAACACGGGCAGTGAATCAGGAAATAGGACAAATGTTGCAAAGGGTCAGTGGTCCAGATTCAATACAGTGCATCACAAAATGGGGGAGTTGGTACAGTTCACCACGAAAGGGGGGAAATTTGCAGTTTGGGGAATTTGGAGATATGATGCAGGGATTGCCATGATTAGAGAATTCTGTCAGCAGACTACTAAATGGGAGAATTGTTGCAGGGAAATACTGAATGGAAGACCTGGTGCACAGTGGAGCTAAATTACAGAATGGGTGCATGGCACCAGGAAATGGGAGAATTAGAGTAGCGCACCCTTAAATGGGAGATTCAGGGTCGGGCACCAGTAAATGGAGGAATTATTACAGGGATATGAGTAAAAGGGAGATTTGATGGAAACACTCAATGGGAGAATAAGTGCAGATTCCCATTCCATCATAACATTGGAGAGAGAGCCAACAAATTTTCTATAATGCAGTTGGAAGTACAGACGCTGCTCCAGCTCGTTTATTTTCTATAATACAGGAGGAAGGAGTGCGCTGCTCCAGCTCCTTTATTTTCTATAATACAGGGGGAAGCAGTGACGCTGCTCCAGCTCCTTTATTTTCTATAATACAGGAGGAAGGAGTGCGCTGCTCCAGCTCCTTTATTTTCTATAATACAGGGGGAAGCAGTGACGCTGCTCCAGCTCCTTTATTTTCTATAATCCAGGAGGAAGGAGTGCGCTGCTCCAGCTCCTTTATTTTCTCTAACACAGGAGGAAGCAGTGACGCTGCTCCAGCTCCTTTATTTTCTACAAGACAGGAGGAAGCAGTGACGCTGCTCCAGCTCCTTTATTTTCTATAATACAGGAGGAAGGAGTGCGCTGCTCCAGCTCCCTTATTTTCTATAATACAGGAGGAAGCAGTGACGCTGCTCCAGATACTTTATTTTCTATCATACAGGAGGAAGCAGTGACGCTTCTCCAGCTCCTTTATTTTCTATAATTCAGGAGGAAGCAAAGACGCTGCTCCAGCTCCTTTATTTTCTATAATACAGGAGGAAGCAGTGACGCTTCGCCAGCTCCTTTATTTTCTAAAATACAGGAGGAAGCAGTGACGGTGCTCCAGATCCTTTATTTTCTATAATAGAGGAGGAAGTAGTGACGCTGCTCCAGCTCCTTTATTTTCTATAATACAGGGGGAAGCAGTGACGCTGCTCCCGCTCCTTTATTTTCTATAATACAGGAGGAAGAAGAGACACTGCTCCAGCTCCTTTATTTTGCATAATACAGGAGGAAGCAGTGACGCTGCTCCAGCTCCTTTATTTTCTATAATACAGGAGGAAGCAGTGACGCTGCTCCAGCTCCTTTATTTTCTATAATACTGGAGGAAGCAGAGTCGCTGCTCAAGCTCCTTTATTTTCTATAATACAGGTGGAAGCAGTGACGCTGTTCCAACTTCTTTATTCTGTATAATACAGGTGGAAGCAGTGACGCTGCTCCAGCTCCTTTATTTTCTATAATACAGGATGAAGCAGTGACGCTGCTCCATCTCCTTTATTTTCTATAATACAGGAGGAAGCAGTGACGCTGCTCCGGCTCCTATATTTTCTATAATACAGGAAGAAGCAGAGACGCTGCTCCAGCTCCTTTATTTTCTTTAATACAGGAGGAAGCAGTGACGCTGCTCCATATCCTTTATTTTCTATATTACAGGAGGAAGTAGAGACGCTGCTCCATCTCCTTTATTTTCTATAATGCAGGAGGAAGCAGTGACGCTGCTCCAGCTCCTTTATTTTCTATAATACAGGAGGAAGCAGAGACGCTGCTCCAGCTCCTTTATTTTCTCTAATACAGGAGGAAGCAATGACGTTGATGCAGCTCCTTTATTTTCTGTAATACTGGAGGAAGCAGAGACGGTGCTCCAGCTCCTTTATTTTCTATAATATAGGAGGAAGCAGTGACGCTGCTCAAAATCCTTTATTTTCTATAATACAGGAGGAAGTAGAGACGCCGCTCCAGCTCCTTTATTTTCTATAATACAGGAGTAAGCAGTGACGCTACTCCAGCTCCTTTATTTTCTATAATACAGGTGGAAGCAGTGACGCTGCTCCAGCTCCTTTATTTTCGATAATACAGGAGGAAGTAGTGACGCTGCTCCAGCTCCTTTATTTTCTATAATACAGGAGGACGCAGTGACGCTGCTCCAGCATCTTTATATTCGATAATACAGGAGGAAGCAGTGACGCTGCTCCAACTCCTTTGTTATCTATAATACAAGAGGAAGCAGTGAAGCTGCGCCAGGTTCTTTATTTTCTATAATACAGCGGAAAGCAGTGATGCTGCTCCAGCCACTTTTTTATGTATAATACCGGAGGAAGCAGTGACGCTGCTCCAGCTCCTTTATTTTCGATAATACAAGAGGAAACAGTGACTCTGCTCCAGCTCCTTTATTTTCGATAATACAAGAGGAAGCAGTGACGCTGCTCCAGCTCCTTTATTTTCTATAATCCAAGAGGATGCATTGACGCTGCTCCAGCTCCTTTATTTTCTACAATACAGGAGGAAGAAGAGACGGTGCTCCATCTCCTTTATTTTCTATAATACAGGAGGAAGAAAAGACACTGCTCCAGCTCCTTTATTTTCTATAATACAGGAGGAAATAGTGACGCTGCTCCAGCTCCTTTATTTTCTATAATACAGGAAGAAGCAGAGACGCTGCTCCAGCTCCTTTAATTTCTATAATACAGGAGAAAGGAGTGACGCTGCTCCAGCTCCTTTATTTTCTATAATGCAGAAGTAAGCAGAGACAATGCTACAGCTCCTTTATTTTCTATAATACAGGAGGAAGCAGTGACGCTGCTCCAGCTCCTTTATTTTCTCTAATACAGAAGGAAGCCGTGACGCTATTCCTGCTCCTTTATTTTCTATAATACAGGAGGAAGCAGTGACGCTGCTCCACCTCCTTTATTTTCTATAATACAGGAGTAAGCAGTGACGCTACTCCAGCTCCTTTATTTTCTATAATACAGGTGGAAGCAGTGACGCTGCTCCAGCTCCTTTATTATCGATAATACAGGAGGAAGCAGTGACGCTGCTCCAGCTCCTTTATTTTCTATAATACAGGAGGACGCAGTGACGCTGCTCCAGCATCTTTATATTCGATAATACAGGAGGAAGCAGTGACGCTGCTCCAACTCCTTTGTTATCTATAATACAAGAGGAAGCAGTGAAGCTGCGCCAGGTTCTTTATTTTCTATAATACAGCGGAAAGCAGTGATGCTGCTCCAGCCACTTTTTTAAGTATAATACCGGAGGAAGCAGTGACGCTGCTCCAGCTCCTTTATTTTCGATAATACAAGAGGAAACAGTGACTCTGCTCCAGCTCCTTTATTTTCGATAATACAAGAGGAAGCAGTGACGCTGCTCCAGCTCCTTTATTTTCTATAATCCAAGAGGACGCATTGACGCTGCTCCAGCTCCTTTATTTTCTACAATACAGGAGGAAGAAGAGACGTTGCTCCATCTCCTTTATTTTCTATAATACACGAGGAAGAAAAGACACTGCTCCAGCTCCTTTATTTTCTATAATACAGGAGGAAATAGTGACGCTGCTCCAGCTCCTTTATTTTCTATAATACAGGAAGAAGCAGAGACGCTGCTCCAGCTCCTTTATTTTCTATAATACAGGAGAAAGGAGTGACGCTGCTCCAGCTCCTTTATTTTCTATAATGCAGAAGTAAGCAGAGACAATGCTACAGCTCCTTTATTTTCTATAATACAGGAGGAAGCAGTGACGCTGCACCAGCTCCTTTATTTTCTCTAATACAGAAGGAAGCCGTGACGCTATTCCTGCTCCTTTATTTTCTATAATACAGGAGGAAGCAGTGACGCTGCTCCACCTCCTTTATTTTCTATAGTACAGGAGGAAGGAGTGACGCTGCTTCAGCTCCTTTATTTTCTATAATACAGGAGGAAGCAGTAACGCTGCTCCAGCTCCTTTCTTTTCTATAATACAGGAGGAAGCAGTGACGCTGCACCAGCTCCTTTATTTTCTATAGAACAGGAGGAAGCAGTGACGCTGATCCATCTGCTTTATTTTCTATAATACAGGAGGAAGCAGGGACGCTGCTCCAGCTCCTTTATTTTCTATAATACAGGAGGAAGCAGTGACGCTGCTCCAGCTCCTTTATTTTCTATAATACAGGAGGAAGCAGTGACGCTGATCCAGCTGCTTTATTTTCTATAATACAGGAGGAAGCAGTGACGCTGTTCCAGCTCCTTTATTTTCTATAATACAGGAGGAAGCAGTGATTCTGCTCCAGTTCCTTTAATTTCTATAATACAGGAGGAAGCAGTGACGCTGCTCCAGCTCCTTTATTGTCTATAATACAGGAAAAAGCAGTAACGCTGCTCCAGCTCCTTTATTTTCGATAATTCAGGAGGAAGCAGTGACGCTGCACCAGCTCCTTTATTTTCTACAAAACAGGAGGAAGCAGTGACGCTGATCCAGCTGCTTTATTTTCTATAATACAGGAGGAAGCAGTGAAGCTTCTCCAGCTCCTTTATTTTGAATGATACAGGAGGAAGCAGACACGCTGCTCCAGCTTCTTTATTTTCTATAATACAGGAGGAAGCAGTGAAGCTTCTCCAGCTCCTTTATTTTGAATGATACAGGAGGAAGCAGAGACGCTGCTCCAGCTCCTTTATTTTCTATAATACAGGAGGAAGCAGTGAAGCTTCTCCAGCTCCTTTATTTTCTATAATACAGGAGGAAGCAGTGACGCAGCTCCAGCTCCTTTATTTTCGACAATACAGGAGGAAGCAGTGACGCTGCTCCAGCTCCTTTATTTTCTATAATACGATAAGAAGCAGTTACGCTGCTCCTGCTCTTTTATTTTCTATAATACGGGAGGAAGCAGTGACGCTACTCCTGCTCCTTTATTTTCTATAATACAAGAGGAAGCAGTGACGCTGCTACAGCTCCTTTATTTTCGATAATACAGGATGAAGCTGAGACGCTGCTCCAGCTCCTTTATTTTCTATAATACAGGAGGAAGCAATGACGCTGCTCCAGGTCCATTCTTTTCTATAATACAGGAGGAAGCAGAGACGCTGCTCCAGCTCCTTTATTTTCTACAATACAGGAGGAAGCAGAGTCGCTGCTCCAGCTCCTTTATTTTCTATAATACAGGAGGAAGCAGTGCCCCTGTTTCAGCTCCTTAATTTTCTATAATACAGGAGGAAGCAGTGACCCTGCTCCAGCTCCTTTACTTTCTATAATACAGGAGGAAGCAGTGACCCTGCTCTAGCTCCTTTATTTTCTATAATACAGGTGGAAGCAGTGACGCTGCACCATCTCCGTTATTTTCTATAATACAGAAGAAAGCATAGACGCTGCTCCAACTCCTTTATTTTCTATTGTACAGCAGGAAGCAGTGACGCTGCTCCAGCTCCTATATTTTCTATAATACAGGAGGAAGCAGTGACGCTGCTCCAGCTCCTATATTTTCTATAGTACATGAGGAAGCAGTGACGCTGCTCCAGCTCCTTTATTTTCTTTAATACAGGAGGAAGCAGTGATGCTGCTCCAGCTCCTTTATTTTCTATAGTACAGGAGAAAGGTGTGTCGCTGCTCCATTTCCTTTATTTTCTATAGTACAGGAGGAAGCAGTGACTCTGCTCCAGCTCCTTTATTTTCTATAATACAGGAGGAAGCAGTGACGCTGCTCCAGCTCCTTTATTTTCTATTATACGGGAGGAAGCAGTGACCCTGCTCCAATTCCTTTATTTTCTTTAATACAGGAGGAAGCAGGGACGCTGCTCCAGCTCCATTATTTTCGTTAATACAGGAGGAAGCAGTGACGCTGCACCAGCTCCTTTATTATCTACAATACAGGAGGAAACAGTGACGCTGCTCCAGCCCTTTTATTTTCTTAATACAGTAGGAAGCTGTGACGCTGCTCCAGCTCCTTTATTTTCTATAATACAGGAGGAAGCAGTGACGCTGCTCCAGCTCCTTTATTTTCTATTATACGGGAGGAATCAGTGACCCTGCTCCAATTCCTTTATTTTCTATAATACAGGAGGAAGCAGAGACGCTGCTCCAGCTCCATTATTTTCGTTAATACAGGAGGAAGCAGTGACGCTGCACCAGCTCCTTTATTATCTTTAATACAGGAGGAAGCAGTGACGCTGCTCCAGCTCCTTTATTGTCTATAATACAGGAGGAAGCAGTGACGCTGCTCCAGCTCCTTTATTTTCGATAATACAGGAGGAAGTAAAGACGCTGCTCCAGCTCCTTTATTGTCTATAATACAGGAGGAAGCAGTGACGCTGCTCCACCTCCTTTATTGTCTATAATACAGGTGGAAGCAGTGACGCTGCTGCAGCTCCTTTATATTCTATAATACAGGAGAAGCAGTGACGCTGTTCCAGTTCCTTTATTGTCTATAATACAGGACGAAGCAGTGACGCTGCTCCAGCTCCTTTATTTTCTATAATACAGGAGGAAGTAAAGACGCTGCTTCAGCTCCTTTATTTTCTATAGTACAGGAGGAAGGAGTGACGCTGCTCCAGTTCCTTTTCTTTTCTATAATACAAGAGGAAGTAATGACACTGCTCCAGTTCCTTCATTTTCTATAATACAGGACGAAGCAGTGACGCTGCTCCAGCTCCTTTGTTTTCTATAGCACAGGAGGAAGCAGAGATGCTGCTCCAGCTCCTTTATTTTCTATAATACAGGAGGAAATAGTGACGCTGCTCCGGCTCCTTTATTTTCTATAATACAGGAGGAAGCATTGACGGTGCTCCAGCTGCGTTATTTTCTATAATACAGGAGGAAGCAGAGACGCTGCTCCAGCTCCTTTATTTTCTGTAATACAGGAGGAAGCGGAGACGCTGCTCCAGCTCCTTTATTTGCTATAATGCAGAAGGAAGCAAAGACGCTGCTCCAGCTCCTTTATTTTCTATAATACAGGAGGAAGCAGTGACGCTGCTCCAGCTCCTTTATTTTCTATAATACAGGAGGAAGCAGTGACGCTATTCCTGCTCCTTTATTTTCTATAATACAGGAGGAAGCAGTGACTCTGCTCCAGCTGCTTAATTTTCTTATAATACAGGAGGAAGCAGAGACGCTGCTCCAGCTCCTTTATTTTCTATAACACAGGAGGAAGCAGTGACGCTGCTCCAGCTCCTTTATTTTCTATAATACAGGAGGAAGCAGTGACTCTGCTCCAGCTCCTTTATTTTCTATATTACAGGAGGAAGCAGTTTCCTTTATTTTCTATAATACAGGAGGAAGCAGTGACGCTGTTCCAGCTCCTTTATGTTCTATAATACAGGAGGAAGCAGTGTCCTTTATTTTCTATAATACAGTAGAAAGCAGTGACACTGCTCCAGCTCCTTTATTTTCTGTAGTACAGGAAGAAGGAGTGCCGATGCTCCAGCTCCTTTATTTTCTATAATACAAGAGGAAGCAGTGACTCTGTTCCAGCTCCTTTATGTTCTATAATACAGGAGGAAGCAGTGTCCTTTATTTTCTATAATATAGGAGGAAGCAGTGACGCTGCTCCTGCACCTTTATTTTCTATAATACAGGAGGAAGCAGTGACGCTGCTCCACCTCCTTTATTTTCTATAGTACAGAACGAAGGAGTGACGCTGCTCCAGCTCCTTTATTTTCTATAGTACAGGAGGAAGGAATGACGCTGCTCCAGCTCCTTTTCTTTTCTATAATACAAGAGGAAGCAGTGACTCTGCTCCAGCTCCTTTATTTTCTATATTACAGGAGGAAGCAGTTTCCTTTATTTTCGAGAATACAGGAGGAAGCAGTGACGCTGTTCCAGCTCCTTTATGTTCTATAATACAGGAGGAAGCAATGTCCTTTATTTTCTATAATACAAGAGGAAGCAGAGACGCTGCTCCAGCTCCTTTATTTTCTATAATACAGGAGGAAGCAATGACGTTGATCCAGCTCCTTTATTTTCTGTAATACAGGAGGAAGCAGAAACGCTGCTCCAGCTCCTTTATTTTCTATAATATAGGAGGAAGCAGTGACGCTGCTCAAAATCCTTTATTTTCTATAATACAGGAGGAAGTAGATACGCCGCTCCAGCTCCTTTATTTTCTATAATACAGGAGTAAGCAGTGACGCTACTCCAGCTCCTTTATTTTCGATAATACAGGAGGAAGCAGTGACGCTGCTCCCTCTCCTTTATTTTTTATAATACAGGAGGAAGCCGAGACGCTGCTCCAACTCCTTTATTATCGATAATACAAGAGGAAGCAGTGAAGCTGCGCCAGTTTCTTTATTTTCTATAATACAGCGGAAAGCAGTGATGCTGCTCCAGCCACTTTTTTATGTATAATACCGGAGGAAGGAGTGACGCTGCTCCAGTTCCTTTTCTTTTCTATAATACAAAAGGAAGCAATGACACTGCTCCAGTTCCTTCATTTTCTATAATACAGGACGAAGCAGTGACGCTGCTCCAGCTCCTTTATTTTCTATAACACAGGAGGAAGCAGAGACGCTGCTCCAGCTCCTTTATTTTCTATAATACAGGAGGAAATAGTGACGCTGCTCCGGCTCCTTTATTTTCTATAATACAGGAGGAAGGAGTGACGCTGCTCCAGTTCCTTTTCTTTTCTATAATACAAGAGGAAGCAATGACACTGCTCCAGTTCCTTCATTTTCTATAATACAGGACGAAGCAGTGACGCTGCTCCAGCTCCTTTATTTTCTATAATACAGGAGGAAATAGTGACGCTGCTCCGGCTCCTTTATTTTCTATAATACAGGAGGAAGCAGTGACGCTGCTCCAGCTGCTTTATTTTCTATAATATAGGAGGAAGCAGAGACGCTGCTGCAGCTCCTTTATTTTCTATAATACAGGAGAAAGGAGTGACGCTGCTCCAGCTCCTTTATTTTCTATAATACAGGAGGAAGCGGAGACGCTGCTCCAGCTCCTTTATTTGCTATAATGCAGAAGGAAGCAAAGACGCTGCTCCAGCTCCTTTATTTTTTATAATACAGGAGGAAGCAGTGACGCTATTCATGCTCCTTTATTTTCTATAATACAGGAGGAAGCTGTGACGCTGCTCCAGCTGCTTTATTTTCTATAATACAGGAGGAAGCAGAGACGCTGCTCCAGCTCCTTTATTTTCTATAATACAGGTGGAAGCAGTGACGCTGCTTCAGCTCCTTTATTTTCTATAATACAGGAGGAAGCAGTGACTCTGCTCCAGCTCCTTTATTTTCTATATTACAGGAGGAAGCAGTTTCCTTTATTTTCTATAATACAGGAGGTAGCAGTGACGCTGTTCCAGCTCCTTTATGTTCTATAATACAGGAGGAAGCAGTTTGCTTTATTTTCTATAATACACGAGGAAGCAGTGACGCTGTTCCAGCTACTTTATGTTCTATAATACAGGAGGAAGCAGTGTCCTTTATTTTGTATAATACAGGAGAAAGGAGTGACGCTGCTCCAGCTCCTTTATTTTCTATAATACAAGAGGAAGCAGTGACACTGCTCCAGCTCCTTTATTTTCTGTAGTACAGGAGGAAGGAGTGACGATGCTCCAGCTCCTTTATTTTCTATAATAAAAGAGGAAGCAGTGACTCTGCTCCAGCTCCTTTATTTTCTATATTACAGGAGGAAGCAGTTTCCTTTATTTTCTATGATACAGGAGGAAGCAGTGACGCTGTTCCAGCTCCTTTTTGTTCTATAATACAGAAGGCAGCAGTGTCCTTTATTTTCTATAATATAGGAGGAAGCAGTGACTCTGCTCCAGGTCCGTTATTTTCTATAATACAGGAGGAAGCAGAGACGCTGCTCCAGCTCCTTTATTTTATATAATACAGGAGGAAATAATGACGCTGCTCCGGCTCCTTTATTTTCTATAATACAGGAGGAAGCAGTGACGCTGCTCCAGCTGCTTTTTTTTCTATAATACAGGAGGAAGCAGAGACGCTGCTCCAGCTCCTTTGTTTTCTATAATACAGGAGAAAGGAGTGACGCTGCTCCAGCTCCTTTATTTTCTATAATACAGGAGGAAGCAGAGACGCTGCTCCAGCTCCTTTATTTGCTATAATGCAGAAGGAAGCAAAGAAGCTGCTCCAGCTCCTTTATTTTCTACAATACAGGGGGAAGCAGAGACGCTGCTCCTGCTGCTTTATTTTCTATAATACAGGAGGAAGCAGTGACGCTGCTCCAGCTCCTTTATTTTCTATAATTCAAGAGGAAGCAGTGACTCTGCTCCAGCTCCTTCATTTTCTATAATACAGGAAGAAGCAGTTTCCTTTATTTTCTATAATACAGGAGGAAGCAGTGACGCTGTTCCAGCTCATTTATGTTCTATAATACAGGAGGAAGCAGTGTCCTTTATTTTCTATAATACAGGAGAAAGGAGTGACGCTGCTCCAGCTCCTTTATTTTCTATAATACAAGAGGAAGCAGTGACACTGCTCCAGCTCCTGTATTTTCTGTCGTACAGGAGGAAGGAGTGACGATGCTCCAGCTCCTTTATTTTCTATAATACAAGAGGAAGCAGTGACTCTGCTCCAGCTCATTTATTTTCTATATTACAGGAGGAAGCAGTTTCCTTTATTTTCTAGAATACAGGAGGAAGCAGTGACGCTGTTCCAGCTCCTTTATGTTCTATAATACAGGAGGAAGCAGTGTCCTTTATTTTCTATAATATAGGAGGAAGCAGTGACGCTGCTCCAGCTCCTTTATTTTTTATAATGCAGGAGGAAGCAGTGACTCTGCTCCAGGTCCTTTATTTTCTAGAATACAGGAGGAAGCAGTGACGCTGCTCTAGCTCCTTTATTTTTTATAATACAAGGGGAAGCAGTGACGCTGCTCCAGCTCCTTTATTTTCTATCATACAAGAGGATACAGTGACGCGACTCCAGCTTCTTTATTTTCTATAATACAGAGGGAAGCAGTGACGCTTCTCCAGCTCCTTTATTTACTATAATACAGGAGGAAGCGGTGACGCGGATCCAGCTCCTTTATTTTCTATAATACAGAGGGAAGCAGTGACGCTTCTCCAGCTCCTTTATTTTCTATAATACAGGAGGAAGCAGTGACGCTGCTCCAGCTCCTTTATTTTCTATAATACAGGAGGAAGCAGTTACTCTGCTCCAGCTCCTTTATTTTCTATAATACAGGAGGAAGCAGTGACGCTGCTCTAGCTCCTTTATTTTCCATAATACAGGGGGAAGCAGTGACGCTGCACCAGCTCCTATATTTTCTATAATACCGGAGGAAGCAGAAACGCTGCTCCAGCTCCTTTATTTTCTTTCACACAAGAGGAAGCATGACGCTACTCCAGCTCCTTTATTTTCTATAATACAGGAGGAAGCAGTGACGCTGCTCCAGCTCCTTTATTTTCTATAATACAGGAGGAAGCAGTGACGCTGCTCCGGCTCCTTTATTTTCTATAATACAGGAGGAAGCAGAGACGCTACTCCAGCTCCTTTATTTTCTTTAACACAAGAGGAAGCAGTGACGCTACTCCAGCTCCTTTATTTTCTTTCACACACGAGGAAGCAGTGACGCAACTCCAGCTCCTTTATTTTCGAAAATACAGGGGGAAGCAGTGACGCTCCTCCAGCTCCTTTATTTTTTATAATACAGGAGGAAGCAGTAACGCTGCTCCAGCTCCTTTATTTTCTATAGCACAGGAGGAAGCAGTGACGCTGCTCCAGCTCCATATTTTCTATAATACAGGAGGAAGCAGTGACGCTGCTCCAGCTCCTTTATTTTCTATAATACAGGAGGAAGCAGTGACGCTGCTCCGGCTCCTTTATTTTCTACAATACAGGAGGAAGCAGTGACGCTACTCCAGCTCCTTTATTTTCTAGAATACAGGAGGAAGCAGTGACGCTGCTCCAGCTCCTTTATTTTCTATAATACAGGAGGAAGCAGTGACGCTGCTCCGGCTCCTTTATTTTCTATAATTCAGAAGGAAGCTGTGACGCTGCTCCAGCTCCTTTATTTTCTATAATACAGGAGGAAGCAGTGACGCTGCTCCGGCTCCTTTATATTCTATAATACAGGAGGAAGCGGTGACGCTGCTCCAGCTCCTTTATTTTCTATAATACAGGAGGAAGCGGTGACGCTGCTCCAGCTCCATTATTTTCTATAATACAGGTGGAATCGGTGACGCTGCTCCAGCTCCTTTATTTTCTATAATACAGGACGAAGCAGTGACGCTGCTCCAGCTACTTTATTTTCTATAGTACAGGACGAAGCAGTGACTCTGCGCCAGCTCCTTTATTTTCTATGTACAGGAGGAAGCAGTTTCCTTTATTTTCTATAATACAGGAGGAAGCAGTGACGCTGTTCCAGCACCTTTATGTTCTATAATACAGGAGGAATCAGTGTCCTTTATTTTCTATAATACAGGAGGAAGGAGTGACGCTGCTCCAGCTCCTTTATTTTCTATAATACAAGAGGAAGCAGTGACGCTGCTCCAGCTCCTTTATTTTCTATAATACAAGAGGAAGCAGTGACACTGCTCCAGCATCCTTTATTTTCTATAATACAAGAGGAATCAGTAACACTGCTCCAGCTTCTTTATTTTCTATAATACAAGAGGACGCATTGACGCTGCTCCAGCTCCTTTGTTTTCTATAATGCAGGAGGAAGAAGAGACGGTGCTCCATGTCCTTTATTTTCTATAATATAGGAGGAAGAAGAGACGGTGCTCCATCTCCTTTATTTAATATAATACAGGAGGAAGCAGTGACACTGCTCCAGCTCTTTTATTTTCTATAATACAGGAGGAAGCAGAGACGCTGCTCCAGCTCCTTTATTTTCTATAATACAGGAGGAAATAGTGACGCTGCTCCGGCTCCTTCATTTTCTATAATACAGGAGGAAGTAGTGACGCTGCTCCAGCTGCTTTATTTTCTATAATACAGGAGGAAGCAGAGACGCTGCTCCAGCTCCTTTATTTTCTATAATACAGGAGAAAGGAGTGACACTGCTCCAGCTCCTTTATTTTCTATAATACAGGAGGAAGCAGAGACGCTGCTCCAGCTCCTTTATTTTCTAGAATACAGGAGGAAGCAGTGACGCTGCTCCAGCTCCTTTATTTTCTATAATACAGGAGGAAGCAGTGAGGCTGCTCCAGCTCCTTTATTTTCTATAGTACAGGAGGAAGCAGTGACGCTATTCCTGCTCCTTTATTTTCTATAATACAGGAGGAAGCAGTGACGCTGCTCCAGCTGCTTTATTTTCTATAATACAGGAGGAAGCAGAGACGCTGCTCCAGCTCCTTTATTTTCTATAATACAGGAGGAAGCAGTGACGCTGCTCCAGCTCCTTTATTTTCTATATTACAGGAGGAAGGAGTTTCCTTTATTTTCTACAATACAGGAGGAAGCAGTGACGCTGTTCCAGCTCCTTTATGTTCTATAATACAGGAGGAAGCAGTGTCCTTTATTTTCTATAATATAAGAGGAAGCAGTGACACTGCTCCAGCTCCTTTATTTTCTAGAATACAGGAGGAAGCAGTGACGCTGCTCCAGCTCCTTTATTTTCTATAATACAGGAGGAAGAAGAGACGGTGCTCCATATCCTTTATTTTCTATGATACAGGAGGTAGAAGAGACGGTGCTACATCTCCTGTATTTTCTATTATACAGGAGGAAGCAGTGACGCTGCTCCAGCTCATTTATTTTTTATAATACAAGAGGAAATAGTGACGCTGCTCCGGATCCTTTATTTTCTATAATACAGGAGGAAGCGGAGACGCTGCTCCAACTCCTTTATTTTCTATAATACAAGAGGAAGCAGTGACACCGCTCCAGCTCCTTTATTTTCTATAGTACAGGTGGAAGGAGTGACGCTGCTTCCGCTCCTTTATTTTCTATAATACAAGAGGCAGCAGTGACACTGCTCCAGCTCCTTTATTTTCTGTAGTACAGGAGGAAGGAGTGACGATGCTCCAGCTCCTTTATTTTCTATAATACAAGAGGAAGCAGTGACTCTGCTCCAGCTCCTTTATTTTCTATATTACAGGAGGAAGCAGTTTCCTTTATTTTCTATAATACAGGAGGAAGCAGTGACACTGCTCCAGCTCCTTTATTTTCTATAATACAAGAGGAAGCAGTGACACTGCTCCAGCTCCTTTATTTTCTGTTGTACAGGAGGAAGGAGTGACGATGCTCCAGCTCCTTTAATTTCTATAAAAAAAGAGGAAGCAGTGACACTGCTCCAGCTCCTTTATTTTCTGTTGTACAGGAGGAAGGAGTGACGATGCACCAGCTCCTTTAATTTCTATAAAAAAAGAGGAAGCAGTGACTCTGCTCCAGCTCCTTTATTTTCTATATTACAGGAGGAAGCAGTTTCCTTTATTTTCTATGATACAGGAGGAAGCAGTGACGCTGTTCCAGCTCCTTTTTGTTCTATAATACAGGAGGCAGCAGTGTCCTTTATTTTCTATAATATAGGAGAAAGCAGTGACTCTGCTCCAGGTCCGTTATTTTCTATAATACAGGAGGAAGCAGAGACGCTGCTCCAGCTCCTTTATTTTCTATAATACAGGAGGAAATAGTGACGCTGCTCCGGCTCCTTTATTTTCTATAATACAGGAGGAAGCAGTGACGCTGCTCCAGCTGCTTTTTTTTCTATAATACAGGAGGAAGCAGAGACTCTGCTCCAGCTCCTTTATTTTCTATAATTCAGGAGAAAGGAGTGACGCTGCTCCAGCTCCTTTATTTTCTATAATACAGGAGGAAGCAGAGACGCTGCTCCAGCTCCTTTATTTGCTATAATGCAGAAGGAAGCAAAGACGCTGCTCCAGCTCCTTTATTTTCTACAATACAGGGGGAAGCAGAGACGCTGCTCCTGCTGCTTTATTTTCTATAATACAGGAGGAAGCAGTGACGCTGCTCCAGCTCCTTTATTTTCTATAATTCAAGAGGAAGCAGTGACTCTGCTCCAGCTCCTTCATTTTCTATAATACAGGAAGAAGCAGTTTCCTTTATTTTCTATAATAAGGCAGGAAGCAGTGACGCTGTTCCAGCTCCTTTATGTTCTATAATACAGGAGGAAGCAGTGTCCTTTATTTTGTATAATACAGGAGAAAGGAGTGACGCTGCTCCAGCTCCTTTATTTTCTATAAGACAAGAGGAAGCAGTGACACTGCTCCAGCTCCTATATTTTCTGTCGTACAGGAGGAAGGAGTGACGATGCTCCAGCTCCTTTATTTTCTATAATACAAGAGGAAGCAGTGACTCTGCTCCAGCTCCTTTATTTTCTATATTACAGGAGGAAGCAGTTTCCTTTATTTTCTATAATACAGGAGGAAGCAGTGACGCTGTTCCAGCTCCTTTATGTTCTATAATACAGGAGGAAGCAGTGTCCTTTATTTTCTATAATATAGGAGGAAGCAGTGACGCTGCTCCAGCTCCTTTATTTTTTATAATGCAGGAGGAAGCAGTGACTCTGCTCCAGGTCCTTTATTTTCTATCATACAAGAGGATACAGTGACGCTGCTCCAGCTCCTTTATTTTCTATAATACAGGAGGAAGCAGTGACGCTGCTCTAGCTCCTTTATTATTTATAATACACGGGGAAGCAGTGAGGCTGCTCCAGCTCCTTTATTTTCTATCATACAAGAGGATACAGTGACGCGACTCCAGCTTCTTTATTTTCTATAATACAGAGGGAAGCAGTGACGCTTCTCCAGCTCCTTTATTTACTATAATACAGGAGGAAGCGGTGACGCGGATCCAGCTCCTTTATTTTCTATAATACAGAGGGAAGCAGTGACGCTTCTCCAGCTCCTTTATTTTCTATAATACAGGAGGAAGCAGTGACGCTGCTCCAGCTCCTTTATTTTCTATAATACAGGAGGAAGCAGTGACTCTGCTCCAGCTCCTTTATTTTCGATAATACAGGAGGAAGCAGTGACGCTGCTCCAGCTCCTTTATTTTCTATAATACAGGAGGAAGCAGAGACGCTGCTCCAGCTCCTTTATTTTCTTTCACACAAGAGGAAGCACGACGCTACTCCAGCTCCTTTATTTTCTATAATACAGGGGGAAGCAGTGACGCTGCACCAGCTCCTTTATTTTCTATAATACAGGAGGAAGCAGTGACGCTGCTCCAGCTCCTTTATTTTATATAATACAGGAGGAAGCAGAGAGGCTACTCCAGCTCCTTTATTTTCTTTCACACAAGAGGAAGCAGTGACGCTACTCCAGCTCCTTTATTTTCTTTCAACAAGAGGAAGCAGTGACGCAACTCCAGCTCCTTTATTTTCGAAAATACAGGGGGAAGCAGTGACGCTCCTCCAGCTCCTTTATTTTTTATAATACAGGAGGAAGCAGTAACGCTGCTCCAGCTCCTTTATTTTCTATAGCACAGGAGGAAGCAGTGACGCTGCTCCAGCTCCTTTATTTTCTATAATACAGGAGGAAGCAGTGACGCTGCTCCAGCTCCTTGATTTTCTAGAATACAGGAGGAAGCAGTGACGCTGCTCCAGCTCCTTTATTTTCTATAATACAGGAGGAAGCAGTGACGCTGCTCCGGCTCCTTTATTTTCTATAATACAGGAGGAAGCAGTGACGCTGCTCCGGCTCCTTTATTTTCTATAATTCAGAAGGAAGCTGTGACGCTGCTCCGGCTCCTTTATTTTCTATAATACAGGAGGAAGCGGTGACGCTGCTCCAGCTCCTTTATTTTCTATAATACAGGAGGAAGCGGTGACGCTGCTCCAGCTCCTTTATTTTCTATAATACAGGAGGAAGAGGTGACGCTGCTCCAGCTCCTTTATTTTCTATAATACAGGGGGAAGCAGTGACGCTTCTCCAGCTACTTTATTTTCTATAGTACAGGAGGAAGGAGTGACGCTGCTCCAGCTCCTTTATTTTCTATAGTACAGGAGGAAGGAGTTTCGCTGCTCCAGCTCCTTTATTTTATATAATACAAGAGGAAGCAGTGACGCTGCTCCAGCTCCTTTATTTTCTATAATACAGGACGAAGCAGTGACGCTGCTCCAGCTCCTTTATTTTCTATAATACAGGAGGAAGCAGTGACGCTGCTCCAACTCCTTTATTTTCTATAATACAGGAGGAAGCAGTGACTCTGCGCCAGCTCCTTTATTTTCTATGTACAGGAGGAAGCAGTTTCCTTTATTTTCTATAATACAGGTGGAAGCAGTGACGCTGCTCCAGCTCCTTTATTTTCTATAATACATTAGGAAGCAGTGACGCTGCTCCAGCTCCTTTATTTTCTATAATACAGGAGGAAGCAGTGACGCTGCTCCAGCTCCTTTATTTTCTATAATACAGGAGGAAGCAGTGACGCTGCTCCAGCTCCTTTATTTTCTATAATACAGGAGGAAGCGGTGACGCTGCTCCAGCTCCTTTAATTTCTGAAATACAGGAGGAAGCAGTGACGCTGCCCAACTCCTTTATTTTCTATAATACATTAGGAAGCAGGGACGCTGCTCCAGCTCCTTTATTTTCTATAATACAGGAGGAAGCAGTGACGCTGCTCCAGCTCCTTTAATTTCTTTAATACAGGAGGAAGCAGTAACGCTGCTCCAGCTCCTTTAATTTCTATAATACAGCAGGAAGCAGTGATGCTGCTCCAGCTCCTTTATTTTCTATAATACAGGAGGAAGCAGAGATGCTGCTCCAGCTCCTTTATTTTCTATAATACAGTCGGAAGCAGTGACGCTGCTCCAGCTCCTTTATTTTCTATAATACAGGAGGAAGCAGTAACGCTGCTCCAGCTCCTTTAATTTCTGTAATACAGGAGGAAGCAGGGACGCTGCTCCAGCTCCTTTATTTTCTATAATACAGGAGGAAGCAGGGACGCTGCTCCAGCTCCTTTATTTTCTATAATACAGGAGGAAGCAGAGATGCTGCTCCAGCTCCTTTATTTTCTATAATACAGGAGGAAGCAGTGACGCTGCTCCAGCTCCTTTAATTTCTATAATACAGGAGGAAGCAGTAACGCTGCTCCAGCTCCTTTAATTTCTGTAATACAGGAGGAAGCAGTGACGCTGCTCCAGCTCCTTTATTTTCTTTAATACAGTGGGAAGCAGAGACGCTGTTCCAGCTCCTTTATTTTCTATAATACAGGAGGAAGCAGTGACGCTGCACAAGCTCCTTTATTTTCTATAATACAGGAGGAAGCAGAGATGCTGCTCCAGCTCCTTTATTTTCTATAATACAGGAGGAAGCAGTGACGCTGCTCCAGCTCCTTTATTTTCTATAATACCGGAGGAAGCAGAGACGCTGTTCCAGCCCCTTTATTTTCTATAATACAGGAGGAAGCAGAGACGCTGATCCAGCTCCTTTATTTTTTATAATACAGGAGGAAGCAGTGGCACTGCTCCAGCTCCTTTATTTTCTATAATACAGGAGGAAGCAGTGACGCTGCTCCAGCTCCTTTATTTTCTATAATACAGGAGGAAGCAGAGACGCTGCTCCAGCTCCTTTATTTTCTATAATACAGGAGGAAGCGGTGACGCTGCTCCAGCTCCTTTATTTTCTGTAATACAGGAGGAAGCAGTGACGCTGCTCCAGCTCCTTTATTTTCTATAATACAGGAGGAAGCAGAGACGCTGCTCCTGCTCCTTTACTTTCTATAATACAGGAGGAAGCAGTGACGCTGCTCCAGCGCCTTTATTTTCTATAATACAGGGGGAAGCAATGACGCTGCTTCAGCACCGTTATTTTCTATAATACTGGAGGAAGCAGAGACGCTGCTCCAGCTCCTTTATTTTCTAGAATACAGGAGGAAGCAGTGACGCTGCTCCAACTCCTTTATTTTCTAAAATACAGGAGGAAGCAGTGACGCTGCTCCAGCTCCTTTATTTTCTAGAATACAGGAGGAAGAGTGACGCTGCTCCAGCTCCTTTATTTTTTTAGAATACAGGAGGAAGCAGTGACGCTGCTCCAGCTCCTTTATTTTCTATAATACAGGAGGAAGCAGCTACGCTGGTCCGGCTCGTTTATTTTCAAAAATACACGAGGAAGCAGTGACACTGCTCCGGCTCCTTTATTTTCTATAATACAGGAGGAAGCAGTGACGCTGCTCCAGCTCCTTTATTTTCCATAATACAGGAGGAAGCAGTGACGCTGCTCCGGCTCCTTTATTTTCTATAATACAGGAGGAAGCAGTGACGCTGCTCCAGCTCCTTTATTTTCTATAATACAGGAGGAAGCAGCTACGCTGCTCCGGCTCGTTTATTTTCAATAATACAGGAGGAAACAGTGACACTGCTCCGGCTCGTTTATTTTCTATAATACCGGAGGAAGCAGTGACACTGCTCCGGCTCCTTTATTTTCTATAATACATGAGGAAGCAGTGACGCTGCTCCAGCTCCTTTATTTTCTATACTACAGGAGGAAGCGGTGTCGCTGCTCCAGCTCCTTTATTTTCTAAAATACATGAGGAAGCAGAGACGCTGCTCCAGCTCCTTTATTTTCTATAATACAGGAGTAGCAGAGACGCTGCTCTTGCTCCTTTATTTTCTATAATACATGAGGAAGCAGTGACGCTGCTCCTGCTCCTTTATTTATTATAATACAGGAGGAAGCAGTGACACTGCTCCAGCTCCTTTATTTTCTATAATACAGGAGGAAGCAGTGACGCTGCTCCAGCTCCTTTATTTTCTATAATACAGGAGGAAGCAGAGACGCTGCTCCAGCTCCTTTATTTTCTATAATACAGGAGGAAGCAGAGACGCTGCTCCAGCTCATTTATTTTCTATAATACAGGAGGAAGCAGTGACGCTGCTCCAGCTCCTTTATTTTCTATAATACAGGAGGAAGCAGTGACGCTGCTCCAGCTCCTTTACTTTCTATAATACAGGAGGAAGCAGTGACGCTGCTGCAGCTCCTTTATTTTCAAGAATACAGGAGGAAGCAGTGACGCTGCTCCAGCTCCTTTATTTTCTATAATACAGGAGGAAGCAGTGACGCTGCTCCAGCTCCTTTATTTTCTATAATACAGGTGGAAGCAGTGACGCTGTTCCAGCTCCTTTATTTTCTATAATACAGGAGGAAGCAGTGACGCTGCTCCAGCTCCTTTATTTTCCACAATACTGGAGGAAGCAGAGACGCTGTTCCGGCTCCTTTATTTTCTATAATACAGGAGGAAGCAGTGACGCTGCTCCAGCTCCTTTATTTTCTATAATACAGGAGGAAGCAGTGACGCTGCTCCGGCTCCTTTATTTTCTATAATACAGGAGGAAGCAGTGACGCTGCTACAGCTCCTTTATTTTCTATAATACAGGAGGAAGCAGTGACACTGCTCCGGCTCCTTTATTTTCTATAATACAGGAGGAAGCAGTAACGCTGCTCCAGCTCCTTTAATTTCTATAATTCAGGAAGAAGCAGAGATGCTGCTCCAGCTCTTTTATTTTCTATAATACAGTCGGAAGCAGTGACGCTGCTCTAGTTCCTTTATTTTCTATAATACAGGAGGAAGCGGTGACGCTGCTCCAGCTCCTTTATTTTCTATAATACAGGAGGAAGCGTTGACGCTGCTCCAGCTCCTTTAATTTCTGAAATACAGGAGGAAGCAGTGACGCTGCTCCAGCTCCTTTATTTTCTATAATACATTAGGAAGCAGTGACGCTGCTCCAGCTCCTTTATTTTCTATAATACAGGAGGAAGCAGTGACGCTGCTCCAGCTCCTTTATTTTCTATAATACAGGAGGAAGCAGTGACGCTGCTCCAGCTCCTTTATTTTCTATAATACAGGAGGAAGCAGTGACGCTGCTCCAGCTCCTTTATTTTCTATAATACAGGAGGAAGCGGTGACGCTGCTCCAGCTCCTTTAATTTCTGAAATACAGGAGGAAGCAGTGACGCTGCCCAACTCCTTTATTTTCTATAATACATTAGGAAGCAGGGACGCTGCTCCAGCTCCTTTATTTTCTATAATACAGGAGGAAGCAGTGACGCTGCTCCAGCTCCTTTAAATTCTTTAATACAGGAGGAAGCAGTAACGCTGCTCCAGCTCCTTTAATTTCTATAATACAGCAGGAAGCAGTGATGCTGCTCCAGCTCCTTTATTTTCTATAATACAGGAGGAAGCAGAGAAGCTGCTCCAGCTCCTTTATTTTCTATAATACAGTCGGAAGCAGTGACGCTGCTCCAGCTCCTTTATTTTCTATAATACAGGAGGAAGCAGTAACGCTGCTCCAGCTCCTTTAATTTCTGTAATACAGGAGGAAGCAGGGACGCTGCTCCAGCTCCTTTATTTTCTATAATACAGGAGGAAGCAGGGACGCTGCTCCAGCTCCTTTATTTTCTATAATACAGGAGGAAGCAGAGATGCTGCTCCAGCTCCTTTATTTTCTATAATACAGGAGGAAGCAGTGACGCTGCTCCAGCTCCTTTAATTTCTATAATACAGGAGGAAGCAGTAACGCTGCTCCAGCTCCTTTAATTTCTGTAATACAGGAGGAAGCAGTGACGCTGCTCCAGCTCCTTTATTTTCTTTAATACAGTGGGAAGCAGAGACGCTGTTCCAGCTCCTTTATTTTCTATAATACAGGAGGAAGCAGTGACGCTGCACAAGCTCCTTTATTTTCTATAATACAGGAGGAAGCAGAGACGCTGCTCCAGCTCCTTTATTTTCAATAATACAGGAGGAAGCAGAGACGCTGCTCCAGCTCCTTTATTTTCTATAATACAGGAGGAAGCAGTGACGCTTCTCCAGCTCCTTTATTTTCTAGAATACAGGAAGGAAGCAGTGACGCTGCTCCAGTTCCTTTATTTTCTATAATACAGGAGGAAGCAGTGACGCTGCTCCAGCTCCTTTATTTTCGATAATACAGGAGGAAGCAGTGACGCTGCTCCAGCTCCTTTATTTTCTCTAATAAAGTAGGAAGCAGTGACGCTGCTCCAGCTCCTTTATTTTCTATAATACAGGCGGAAGCAGTGACGCTGTTCCAGCTCCTTTATTTCCTATAATACAGGAGGAAGCAGTGACGCTGCTCCAGCTCCTTTATTTTCTTTAATACAGGAGGAAGCAATGACGCTGCTCCAGCTCCTTTATTTTCTATAATACAGGAGGAAGCAGAGACGCTGCTCCAGCTCCTTTATTTTCTATAATACAGGAGGAAGCAGGGACGCTGCTCCAGCTCCTTTATTTTCTTTAATACAGGAGGAAGCAGTGACGCTGCTCCAGCTCCTTTATTTTCTATGATACAGGAGGAAGCAGTGATGCTGCTCAAACTCCTTTATTTTCTATAATACAGGAGGAAGCAGTGACGCTGCTCCGGCTCCTTTATTTTCTATAATACAGGAGCAAGCAGAGACGCTGCTCCAGCTCCTTTATTTTCTATAATACAGGAGGAAGCAGTGACGCTGCTCCAGCTCCTTTATTTTCTATTATACAGGAGGAAGCAGTGACGCTGTTCCAGCTCCTTTATTTTCTATAATACAGTCGGAAGCAGTGACGCTGCTCCGGCTCCTTTATTTTCGATAATACAGGAGGAAGCAGTGACGCTGCTCCAGCTCCTTAATTTTCTATAATACAGGAGGAAGCAGTGACGCTGTTCCAGCTCCTTTATTTTCTATAATACAGGAGGAAGCGGTGACGCTGCTCCAGCTCCTTTATTTTCAATAATACAGGAGGAAGCAGTGACGCTGCTCCAGCTCCTTTATTTTCTATAATACAGGAGGAAGCGGTGACGCTGCTCCAGCTCCTTTATTTTCTATAATACAGGAGGAAGCAGTGACGCTGCTCCAGCTCCTTTATTTTCTATAATACAGTCGGAAGCAGTGACGCTGCTCCGGCTCCTTTATTTTCTATAATACAGGAGGAAGCAGAGACGCTGCTCCAGCTCCTTTATTTTCTATAATACAAGAGGAAGCAGTGACGCAACTCCAGCTCCTTTATTTTCTATAATACAGGAGGAAGCAGTGACGCTGCTCCAAATCCTTTATTTTATATTATACAGGAGGAAGCAGTGACGCTGCTTCTGCTCCTTTATTTTCTATAATACAGGAGGAAGCAGTGACGCTGCTCCAGCTCCTTTATTTTCTATAATACCGGAGGAAGCAGAGACGCTGTTCCAGCCCCTTTATTTTCTATAATACAGGAGGAAGCAGTGACGCTGCTCCAGCTCCTTTATTTTCTATAATACAGGAGGAAGCAGTGACGCTGCTCCAGCTCCTTTATTTTCTATAATACAGGAGGAAGCAGTGATGCTGCTCCAGCTCCTTTATTTTCTATAATACAGGAGGAAGCAGTGACGCTGCTCCAGCACCTATATTTTCTATAATACAGGAGGAAGCAGTGACGCTGCTCCAGCTCCTTTGTTTTCTCTAATACAGGACGCAGCAGTGACGCTGCTCCGGCTCCTTTATTTTCGATAATACAGGAGGAAGCAGAGACGCTGATCCAGCTCCTTTATTTTCTATAATACAGGAGGAAGCAGAGACGCTGATCCAGCTCCTTTATTTTTCATAATACAGGAGGAAGCAGTGACACTGCTCCAGCTCCTTTATTTTCTATAATACAGGAGGAAGCAGTGACGCTGCTCCAGCTCCTTTATTTTCTATAATACAGGAGGAAGCAGAGACGCTGCTCCAGCTCCTTTATTTTCTATAATACAGGAGGAAGCGGTGACGCTGCTCCAGCTCCTTTATTTTCTGTAATACAGGAGGAAGCAGTGACGCTGCTCCAGCTCCTTTATTTTCTATAATACAGGAGGAAGCAGAGACGCTGCTCCAGCTCCTTTACTTTCTATAATACAGGAGGAAGCAATGACGCTGCTTCAGCACCGTTATTTTCTATAATACTGGAGGAAGCAGAGACGCTGCTCCAGCTCCTTTATTTTCAAGAATACAGGAGGAAGCAGTGACGCTGCTCCAACTCCTTTATTTTCTATAATACAGGAGGAAGCAGTGACGCTGCTCCAGCTCCTTTATTTTCTAGAATACAGGAGGAAGAGTGACGCTGCTCCAGCTCCTTTATTTTTTTAGAAGACAGGAGGAAGCAGTGACGCTGCTCCAGCTCCTTTATTTTCTATAATACAGGAGGAGCAGAGACGCTGCTCTTGCTCCTTTATTTTCTATAATACATGAGGAAGCAGTGACGCTGCTCCTGCTCCTTAATTTATTATAATACAGGAGGAAGCAGTGACACTGCTCCAGCTCCTTTATTTTCTATAATACAGGAGGAAGCAGTGACGCTGCTCCAGCTCCTTTATTTTCTATAATACAGGAGGAAGCAGAGACGCTGCTCCAGCTCCTTTATTTTCTATAATACAGGAGGAAGCAGAGACGCTGCTCCAGCTCATTTATTTTCTATAATACAGGAGGAAGCAGTGACACTGCTCCAGCTCCTTTATTTTCTATAATACAGGAGGAGCAGAGACGCTGCTCTTGCTCCTTTATTTTCTATAATACATGAGGAAGCAGTGACGCTGCTCTTGCTCCTTTATTTTCTATAATACAGGAGGAAGCAGTGACACTGCTCCAGCTCCTTTATTTTCTATAATACAGGAGGAAGTAGAGACGCTGCTCCAGCTCCTTTATTTTCTATAATACAGGAGGAAGCAGGGACGCTGCTCCAGCTCATTTATTTTCTATAATACAGGAGGAAGCAGTGACGCTGCTCCAGCTCCTTTATTTTCTGTAATACATGAGGAAGCAGTGACACTGCTCCAGCTCCTTTATTTTCTATAATACAGGAGGAAGCAGTGACGCTGCTCCAGCTCCTTTATTTTCTATAATACAGGAGGAAGCAGTGACGCTGCTCCAGCTCCTTTATTTCTATATTACAGGAGGAAGCAGTGACGCTGCTCCAGCTCCTTTATTTTCTATAATACAGGAGGAAGCAGTGACGCTGCTGCAGCTTCTTTATTTTCAAGAATACAAGGAGGAAGCAGTGACTCTGCTCCAGCTCCTTTATTTTCTATAATACAGGAGGAAGCAGTGACGCTGCTCCAGCTCCTTTATTTTCTATAATACATTAGGAAGCAGGGACGCTGCTCCAGCTCCTTTATTTTCTATAATACAGGAGGAAGCAGTGACGCTGCTCCAGCTCCTTTAAATTCTTTAATACAGGAGGAAGCAGTAACGCTGCTCCAGCTCCTTTAATTTCTATAATACAGCAGGAAGCAGTGATGCTGCTCCAGCTCCTTTATTTTCTATAATACAGGAGGAAGCAGAGAAGCTGCTCCAGCTCCTTTATTTTCTATAATACAGTCGGAAGCAGTGACGCTGCTCCAGCTCCTTTATTTTCTATAATACAGGAGGAAGCAGTAACGCTGCTCCAGCTCCTTTAATTTCTGTAATACAGGAGGAAGCAGGGACGCTGCTCCAGCTCCTTTATTTTCTATAATACAGGAGGAAGCAGGGACGCTGCTCCAGCTCCTTTATTTTCTATAATACAGGAGGAAGCAGAGATGCTGCTCCAGCTCCTTTATTTTCTATAATACAGGAGGAAGCAGTGACGCTGCTCCAGCTCCTTTAATTTCTATAATACAGGAGGAAGCAGTAACGCTGCTCCAGCTCCTTTAATTTCTGTAATACAGGAGGAAGCAGTGACGCTGCTCCAGCTCCTTTATTTTCTTTAATACAGTGGGAAGCAGAGACGCTGTTCCAGCTCCTTTATTTTCTATAATACAGGAGGAAGCAGTGACGCTGCACAAGCTCCTTTATTTTCTATAATACAGGAGGAAGCAGAGACGCTGCTCCAGCTCCTTTATTTTCAATAATACAGGAGGAAGCAGAGACGCTGCTCCAGCTCCTTTATTTTCTATAATACAGGAGGAAGCAGTGACGCTTCTCCAGCTCCTTTATTTTCTATAATACAGGAAGGAAGCAGTGACGCTGCTCCAGTTCCTTTATTTTCTATAATACAGGAGGAAGCAGTGACGCTGCTCCAGCTCCTTTATTTTCGATAATACAGGAGGAAGCAGTGACGCTGCTCCAGCTCCTTTATTTTCTCTAATAAAGTAGGAAGCAGTGACGCTGCTCCAGCTCCTTTATTTTCTATAATACAGGCGGAAGCAGTGACGCTGTTCCAGCTCCTTTATTTCCTATAATACAGGAGGAAGCAGTGACGCTGCTCCAGCTCCTTTATTTTCTTTAATACAGGAGGAAGCAATGACGCTGCTCCAGCTCCTTTATTTTCTATAATACAGGAGGAAGCAGAGACGCTGCTCCAGCTCCTTTATTTTCTATAATACAGGAGGAAGCAGGGACGCTGCTCCAGCTCCTTTATTTTCTTTAATACAGGAGGAAGCAGTGACGCTGCTCCAGCTCCTTTATTTTCTATGATACAGGAGGAAGCAGTGATGCTGCTCAAACTCCTTTATTTTCTATAATACAGGAGGAAGCAGTGACGCTGCTCCGGCTCCTTTATTTTCTATAATACAGGAGCAAGCAGAGACGCTGCTCCAGCTCCTTTATTTTCTATAATACAGGAGGAAGCAGTGACGCTGCTCCAGCTCCTTTATTTTCTATTATACAGGAGGAAGCAGTGACGCTGTTCCAGCTCCTTTATTTTCTATAATACAGTCGGAAGCAGTGACGCTGCTCCGGCTCCTTTATTTTCGATAATACAGGAGGAAGCAGTGACGCTGCTCCAGCTCCTTAATTTTCTATAATACAGGAGGAGGCAGTGACGCTGTTCCAGCTCCTTTATTTTCTATAATACAGGAGGAAGCGGTGACGCTGCTCCAGCTCCTTTATTTTCAATAATACAGGAGGAAGCAGTGACGCTGCTCCAGCTCCTTTATTTTCTATAATACAGGAGGAAGCGGTGACGCTGCTCCAGCTCCTTTATTTTCTATAATACAGGAGGAAGCAGTGACGCTGCTCCAGCTCCTTTATTTTCTATAATACAGTCGGAAGCAGTGACGCTGCTCCGGCTCCTTTATTTTCTATAATACAGGAGGAAGCAGAGACGCTGCTCCAGCTCCTTTATTTTCTATAATACAGGAGGAAGCAGTGACGCAACTCCAGCTCCTTTATTTTCTATAATACAGGAGGAAGCAGTGACGCTGCTCCAAATCCTTTATTTTATAGAATACAGTAGGAAGCAGTGACGCTGCTTCTGCTCCTTTATTTTCTATAATACAGGAGGAAGCAGTGACGCTGCTCCAAATCCTTTATTTTATATTATACAGGAGGAAGCAGTGACGCTGCTTCTGCTCCTTTATTTTCTATAATACAGGAGGAAGCAGTGACGCTGCTCCAGCTCCTTTATTTTCTATAATACCGGAGGAAGCAGAGACGCTGTTCCAGCCCCTTTATTTTCTATAATACAGGAGGAAGCAGTGACGCTGCTCCAGCTCCTTTATTTTCTATAATACAGGAGGAAGCAGTGACGCTGCTCCAGCTCCTTTATTTTCTATAATACAGGAGGAAGCAGTGATGCTGCTCCAGCTCCTTTATTTTCTATAATACAGGAGGAAGCAGTGACGCTGCTCCAGCACCTATATTTTCTATAATACAGGAGGAAGCAGTGACGCTGCTCCAGCTCCTTTGTTTTCTCTAATACAGGACGCAGCAGTGACGCTGCTCCGGCTCCTTTATTTTCGATAATACAGGAGGAAGCAGAGACGCTGATCCAGCTCCTTTATTTTCTATAATACAGGAGGAAGCAGAGACGCTGATCCAGCTCCTTTATTTTTCATAATACAGGAGGAAGCAGTGACACTGCTCCAGCTCCTTTATTTTCTATAATACAGGAGGAAGCAGTGACGCTGCTCCAGCTCCTTTATTTTCTATAATACAGGAGGAAGCAGAGACGCTGCTCCAGCTCCTTTATTTTCTATAATACAGGAGGAAGCGGTGACGCTGCTCCAGCTCCTTTATTTTCTGTAATACAGGAGGAAGCAGTGACGCTGCTCCAGCTCCTTTATTTTCTATAATACAGGAGGAAGCAGAGACGCTGCTCCAGCTCCTTTACTTTCTATAATACAGGAGGAAGCAATGACGCTGCTTCAGCACCGTTATTTTCTATAATACTGGAGGAAGCAGAGACGCTGCTCCAGCTCCTTTATTTTCAAGAATACAGGAGGAAGCAGTGACGCTGCTCCAACTCCTTTATTTTCTATAATACAGGAGGAAGCAGTGACGCTGCTCCAGCTCCTTTATTTTCTAGAATACAGGAGGAAGAGTGACGCTGCTCCAGCTCCTTTATTTTTTGAGAAGACAGGAGGAAGCAGTGACGCTGCTCCAGCTCCTTTATTTTCTATAATACAGGAGGAGCAGAGACGCTGCTCTTGCTCCTTTATTTTCTATAATACATGAGGAAGCAGTGACGCTGCTCCTGCTCCTTAATTTATTATAATACAGGAGGAAGCAGTGACACTGCTCCAGCTCCTTTATTTTCTATAATACAGGAGGAAGCAGTGACGCTGCTCCAGCTCCTTTATTTTCTATAATACAGGAGGAAGCAGAGACGCTGCTCCAGCTCCTTTATTTTCTATAATACAGGAGGAAGCAGAGACGCTGTTCCAGCTCATTTATTTTCTATAATACAGGAGGAAGCAGTGACACTGCTCCAGCTCCTTTATTTTCTATAATACAGGAGGAGCAGAGACGCTGCTCTTGCTCCTTTATTTTCTATAATACATGAGGAAGCAGTGACGCTGCTCTTGCTCCTTTATTTTCTATAATACAGGAGGAAGCAGTGACACTGCTCCAGCTCCTTTATTTTCTATAATACAGGAGGAAGTAGAGACGCTGCTCCAGCTCCTTTATTTTCTATAATACAGGAGGAAGCAGGGACGCTGCTCCAGCTCATTTATTTTCTATAATACAGGAGGAAGCAGTGACGCTGCTCCAGCTCCTTTATTTTCTGTAATACATGAGGAAGCAGTGACACTGCTCCAGCTCCTTTATTTTCTATAATACAGGAGGAAGCAGTGACGCTGCTCCAGCTCCTTTATTTTCTATAATACAGGAGGAAGCAGTGACGCTGCTCCAGCTCCTTTATTTCTATATTACAGGAGGAAGCAGTGACGCTGCTCCAGCTCCTTTATTTTCTATAATACAGGAGGAAGCAGTGACGCTGCTGCAGCTCCTTTATTTTCAAGAATACAAGGAGGAAGCAGTGACTCTGCTCCAGCTCCTTTATTTTCTATAATACAGGAGGAAGCAGTGACGCTGCTCCAGCTCCTTTATTTTCTATAATACATTTGGAAGCAGAGACGCTGCTCCAGCTCCTTTACTTTCTATAATACAGGAGGAAGCAGTGACGCTGCTGCAGCTCCTTTATTTTCAAGAATACAAGGAGGAAGCAGTGACGCTGCTCCAGCTCCTTTATTTTCTTTAATACAGGAGGAAGCAGTGACGCTGCTCCAGCTCCTTTATTTTCTGTAATACATTTGGAAGCAGTGACGCTGTTCCAGCTCCTTTATTTTCTATAATACAGGAGGAAGCAGTGACGCTGCTCCAGCTCCTTTATTTTCCAAAATACTGGAGGAAGCAGAGACGCTGCTCCGGCTCCTTTATTTTCTATAATACAGGAGGAAGCAGTGACGCTGCTCCAGCTCCTTTATTTTCTATAATACAGGAGGAAGCAGTGACGCTGCTCCGGCTCCTTTATTTTCTATAACACAGGAGGAAGCAGTGACGCTGCTACAGCTCCTTTATTTTCTATAATACAGGAGGAAGCAGCGACACTGCTCCGGCTCCTTTATTTTCTATAATACAGGAGGAAGCAGTAACGCTGCTCCAGCTCCTTTAATTTCTATAATACAGGAAGAAGCAGAGATGCTGCTCCAGCTCTTTTATTTTCTATAATACAGTCGGAAGCAGTGACGCTGCTCAAGTTCCTTTATTTTCTATAATACAGGAGGAAGCGGTGACGCTGCTCCAGCTCCTTTATTTTCTATAATACAGGAGGAAGCGGTGACGCTGCTCCAGCTCCTTTATTTTCTGTAATACAGGAGGAAGCAGGGACGCTGCTCCAGCTCCTTGATTTTCTATAATACAGGAGGAAGCAGTGACGCTGCTCCAGCTCCTTTAATTTCTATAATACAGGAGGAAGCAGTAACGCTGCTCCAGCTCCTTTAATTTCTATAATACAGGAGGAAGCAGTGATGCTGCTCCAGCTCCTTTATTTTCTATAATACAGGAGGAAGCAGAGATGCTGCTCCAGCTCCTTTATTTTCTATAATACAGTCGGAAGCAGTGACGCTGCTCCAGCTCCTTTATTTTCTACAATACAGGAGGAAGCAGTAACGCTGCTCCAGCTCCTTTAATTTCTGTAATACAGGAGGAAGCAGGGACGCTGCTCCAGCTCCTTTATTTTCTATAATACAGGAGGAAGCAGTAACGCTGCTCCAGCTCCTTTAATTTCTGTAATACAGGAGGAAGCAGTGATGCTGCTCCAGCTCCTTTAATTTCTATAATACAGGAGGAAGCAGTGACGCTGCTCCAGCTCCTTTATTTTCTATAATACAGTCGGAAGCAGTGACGCTGCTCCAGCTCCTTTATTTTCTATAATACAGGAGGAAGCAGTAACGCTGCTCCAGCTCCTTTAATTTCTGTAATACAGGAGGAAGCAGAGACGCTGCTCCAGCTCCTTTATTTTCTATAATACAGGAGGAAGCAGTAACGCTGCTCCAGCTCCTTTAATTTCTGTAATACAGGAGGAAGCAGAGACGCTGCTCCAGCTCCTTTAATTTCTATAATACAGGAGGAAGCAGTGACGCTGCTCCAGCTCCTTTATTTTCTATAATACTGGAGGAAGCAGAGATGCTGCTCCAGCTCCTTTATTTTCTATAATACAGGAGGAAGCAGAGACGCTGCTCCAGCTCATTTATTTTCTATAATACAGGAGTAAGCAGTGACGCTGCTCCAGCTCCTTTATTTTCTATAATACAGGAGGAAGCAGTGACGCTGCTCCAGCTCCTTTACTTTCTATAATACAGGAGGAAGCAGTGACGCTGCTGCAGCACCTTTATTTTCAAGAATACAGGAGGAAGCAGTGACGCTGCTCCAGCTCCTTTATTTTCTATAATACAGGAGGAAGCAGTGACGCTGCTCCAGCTCCTTTATTTTCTATAATACAGGTGGAAGCAGTGACGCTGTTCCAACTCCTTTATTTTCTATAATACAGGAGGAAGCAGTGACGCTGCTCCAGCTCCTTTATTTTCCACAATACTGGAGGAAGCAGAGACGCTGCTCCGGCTCCTTTATTTTCTATAATACAGGAGGAAGCAGTGACGCTGCTCCAGCTCCTTTATTTTCTATAATACAGGAGGAAGCAGTGACGCTGCTCCGGCTCCTTTATTTTCTATAATACAGGAGGAAGCAGTGACGCTGCTACAGCTCCTTTATTTTCTATAATACAGGAGGAAGCAGTGACACTGCTCCGGCTCCTTTATTTTCTATAATACAGGAGGAAGCAGTAACGCTGCTCCAGCTCCTTTAATTTCTATAATACAGGAAGAAGCAGAGATGCTGCTCCAGCTCTTTTATTTTCTATAATACAGTCGGAAGCAGTGACGCTGCTCTAGTTCCTTTATTTTCTATAATACAGGAGGAAGCGGTGACGCTGCTCCAGCTCCTTTATTTTCAATAATACAGGAGGAAGCGGTGACGCTGCTCCAGCTCCTTTATTTTCTATAATACAGGAGGAAGCAGTGACGCTGCTCCAGCTCCTTTATTTTCTATAATACATTAGGAAGCAGGGACGCTGCTCCAGCTCCTTTATTTTCTATAATACAGGAGGAAGCAGTGACGCTGCTCCAGCTCCTTTATTTTCTATAATACAGGAGGAAGCAGTGACGCTGCTCCAGCTCCTTTATTTTCTATAATACAGGAGGAAGCGGTGACGCTGCTCCAGCTCCTTTAATTTCTGAAATACAGGAGGAAGCAGTGACGCTGCTCCAGCTCCTTTATTTTCTATAATACATTAGGAAGCAGGGACGCTGCTCCAGCTCCTTTATTTTCTATAATACAGGAGGAAGCAGTGACGCTGCTCCAGCTCCTTTAATTTCTATAATACAGGAGGAAGCAGTAACGCTGCTCCAGTTCCTTTAATTTCTATAATACAGGAGGAAGCAGTGATGCTGCTCCAGCTCCTTTATTTTCTATAATACAGGAGGAAGCAGAGATGCTGCTCCAGCTCCTTTATTTTCTATAATACAGTCGGAAGCAGTGACGCTGCTCCAGCTCCTTTATTTTCTATAATACAGGAGGAAGCAGTAACGCTGCTCCAGCTCCTTTAATTTCTGTAATACAGGAGGAAGCAGGGACGCTGCTCCAGCTCCTTTATTTTCTATAATACAGGAGGAAGCAGTGACGCTGCTCCAGCTCCTTTATTTTCTATAATAAAGGAGGAAGCAGAGATGCTGCTCCAGCTCCTTTATTTTCTATAATACAGGAGGAAGCAGTGACGCTGCTCCAGCTCCTTTAATTTCTATAATACAGGAGGAAGCAGTAACGCTGCTCCAGCTCCTTTAATTTCTGTAATACAGGAGGAAGCAGGGACGCTGCTCCAGCTCCTTTATTTTCTATAATACAGGAGGAAGCAGTGACGCTGCTCCAGCTCCTTTATTTTCTATTATACAGGAGGAAGCAGTAACGCTGCTCCAGCTCCTTTAATTTCTGTAATACAGGAGGAAGCAGGGACGCTGCTCCAGCTCCTTTAATTTCTATAATACAGGAGGAAGCAGGGACGCTGCTCCAGCTCCTTTATTTTCTATAATACAGGAGGAAGCATTGACGCTGCTCCAGCTCCTTTAATTTCTATAATACAGGAGGAAGCAGTAACGCTGCTCCAGCTCCTTTAATTTCTGTAATACAGGAGGAAGCAGGGACGCTGCTCCAGCTCCTTTATTTTCTATAATACAGGAGGAAGCAGTGACGCTGCTCCAGGTCCTTTAATTTCTATAATACAGGAGGAAGCAGTAACGCTGCTCCAGCTCCTTTATTTTCTATAATACAGGAGGAAGCAGTAACGCTGCTCCAGCTCCTTTAATTTCTGTAATACAGGAGGAAGCAGGGACGCTGCTCCAACTCCTTTATTTTCTATAATACAGGAAGAAGCAGAGACGCTAGATTAATTTTGGTTGTCTGGTCAGTAGGAACGAGCTGTAATGGAGGGTCTGTTTCTGTGCTCGACACCTCCGAAATCCTGAGGAAGGACTTTTGCCCGAAACGTCGGTTTTCCTGCTCCTCGGAAGCTGCCTGACCTGCTGTGCTTTTCCAGCACCACTCTGATCTAAGCTCTGAAATGCACTCTTTCAGAGTTCCATCAACCTCATCTCATGCACTTCTCATACAAACGACTTCTCCTGCCTTCCGAAGGTACACAGAGACAACACACCAGGATGTCCCATCATATTAGGCAATGGGACCCGATGTGGGAACCTCACTGCCGATGTCAAATACATCTTGAAAGCCATGAGGCAGAGAACCCCCAGCTTCTGCCGAGACAGAACATTGGTACACAGGCAGATTTCAACCTCACACCTTCAAGGCTGAATCTGAGCTGAGGGGGCACCTATTGTTAAAGATTTACCTGAGAATTTAGCTATTTTTACATACAGTTTACATATGAAAGAACAAAATCTAACATGGTATTTCTAACAGTATACAGACTAAACAGACAATACACTTTTATTTTTAAATATGTCATTTCAGTGGCATCACCCTGTAATCTTTGACTATAAATTCTGTGTCGTACGATGTTATGCTCCACGACCACCTGATGAAGGAACAGCGCTCCAAAAGCTGTTACTATCAAATAAACCTGTTGGACTATAACCTGATGTTGTGTGATTATTTAATTTTGTCCACCCCAGTCCAACACCGGCACCTCCAAATCTTTACTCCATATTGTTTACACTAACTCACACCCTGTTCAGGTCAGTTTAGCACAATGACCCTGTTCCTCTTTTTGTGAGGTTCCTTGTGTATATTAACAGAGTTAATGTGTCCTGAGAGGATGAATACATTCTCTTTATCCTGTCAGGTTAAACAGTTGAACAGATCAATTTGAAGCCAATGGAAGAGGAGATTGTCTTTTTCTGTACAATTTCAGTGCAGAACGTTCAGCTATAAACTGTCTTTGCAAAAGTTGGGGTTGAATACAATTCTCACTGAGCAACATTAATGCAGAAAACACAATTCCGAGTTCCTGTTATCAATTGGTGAAGGAACTGGGATGAGAAAACCACTTGTGGTGTGGTGCCGTGCCTCAGTTTGTGAACTTACCCACATCATAAACAGCCCACCAAGATTTCACATCGTAGTGGTGCCTGTGTATTTTACCAAATGCATGGTTGTTTCAACATCTCCCAAGTCAGTGTTGCTCATCAGTCAACCATGCGTCCTGTTTGAGTGTCATCCTATTTTGGTGACCCTGATCTATTCCCTGGTTTAGTTCCTCCAGTGGATATTGTTTCTTCTGAACTATTAATTCAATCTGGAATTTCCTTCCTGTGTTTGACAACAACTTCTGCTTCTACTCCTCCTTTATTACGCCCCGTTCATTTCCAGTTTGTTGGGAATAACGAGGTGAGCCAGGAGACATGGCAGACTCGCCGGTGAATGTTGCAGTAATGGCGCAGACACCAAGAGCTGTTCACCCTAATTCTCTGCTGTCAACATTCATTCATTCCACACCAACAGGAAATACTTCATTGCACTCCTGTCGATGTGGTTTGCACTGTGATTGCGGTTTCTTTTCTTGTGGATTATGAAGTTTATTTAGAACTCGAAAGGATCATAATATTTGGAGGAAGGAATGACTCCTCACCTCAGGCATAAGTGCCAGACACATTATTCGGAGAATGTGAGCCCAATCCCACACATCCTACCGAGGGGGCAGAAAGCCTGTTAGCTGGTCCACTCTCAATTTGTCTCCGAATGTCAGACTTTTCAAAGAGCAGAAATGGGAAATGAGGAATATGGGCAGACCGAGAGTCCGAGAATATGAAAGAGGGTCAGGGACATTCACAGAGAAAGAAAGAAATATGGAGACGCATATTGAGGGAGATACTGAAAGGACCAATTCTCCAATCGACATGGCTGCTGACTGACAGAAACAAATAGGAATGAAAAGATAACTATTAAGGACAGCCTTTCACCAGCTCCGGGTAACGGAAGGATTCTTACAGCCAACAAAGTCATTTTGAATTTTCAACATTGACGGTTGTAAGTTAATGAAAGATTTTGGTAAATATCCTGACAGGGAAAACTGATCATTTTACCAAAAATATAATTCAGAAATGTCGAAGTAACCTCGCTCTGCCGATATGAACCATTACCTCTGTTTCTCTCCACTGTCCTACTGAGTTTTTCTATCAAATCTTGGTTTTGGTTCAGATTTCATACATCTGCAGTTCTTTGTTTCATTTTATTCTTAACAACGTTTGGGACAAAACCAATGACCTGACGGCTTCAGAAAATCGGTCAGAAATACTGTTAGCAAGATATCTTTGCAGAACACATCGCCCATTCCCTGACCAGGAATCACCCTTTCCCCTTCAGAGAGTGCACCAACTCCTAACAGTGAGATTAAAAGGGAAGGAGACAGAAGCTGTCGCATTTATTCTCAATGAAACCACTAATACATTTTATTTTGGATCATTTTCGCTGCACATTAGTTTCTCGTTGTCTTCGAGGTAATTTTTAACACAATTGGAAAATACCATTCGGCCCATCGTGCAGTATGGATCATCAGATAGTCATCTCTTTTCGATCCAGTGTCCAGCTTTGGCACGATACCTTGTGTGTTCTGATGTTTTCAACGCAAAATTCAGTAAAGATTATCCATATGATCTTAAACGAGACACCAATGGGAGGGAGTTATACACCGTCAGACTGAAGTGAAATCCCCTCGAGCAACCCATTCACATTTTCACCCATAGAGTGAGTCACAGACACACATGCCGGGAGGTGGGGGGGGGAGGAGGGCAGAGGTTTCCGGATTATACCAGCTCCTTGTGCTTCAGTTCCACTCTCCACTGACTTAAGAACAACACCCCCCTCCCCCCGCACACACACACACACACACACACACACACACACAAGTTTCTCCGACAAAAGGCAGCTTTAGGTTTAACTAAAGCCAGTTTTACAAACAATGAGAGACGTTGCGATGAGCTGGAATTTAAAATGGACAATTGCCTCACATGCAACTTTCAAATTTGAAAACACACTGATCCAAAGTCTGCAGCTCCTCAAACTCTGTCGCACATTGAGGTACAATACTCCCAAATTCGAGACCCACTGATCCAATCCCTGCAGTACATTGCACACAAATCAGGAAGGATTCGAACCACCAAAAGTCAGAGACATTATCCATGATGTCAGTGTCCCAACGGCAGCCGGAGGTCCGACAGGGAGTCGATATGAAATGGAAACATGGACTTCGGGGGAAACAGTATTCCCAAGGTGAACAATCAGTAAAAATAATTATCGTCACTGTTTCACATCGGATGTCCCACTCCGTGAAGCAATGTCTTTCAATGCCCAAGGAAACATATTTACCCTCAGGGACCTGCTTCAGGGTCGCCTGCGCCTCTGCTGGAAGTTGCCAACATTTTATTCACAGTCACTCCGCGATTTTTTGATTCACTCCAGTGAAATATCTTTTCATACCTTGCGTCATGGCCTCTTCCAGTCAAGATCCTGAACCAGTCCAGCGAGAAACCTCTTTTGATTTGAATCCCGGGATGGAGAATCAGACGAGATGAACAGCGCCTTTTATTGGTGGAACCCCTTCACTGTCACCTCACGCCTCAAAACGGGTCTCTGCCCGCGTCAACCTGTTCTGTACATTCCTGCATTACACCGACTGACCAACATCAGATTCCCACAGCTCCGCTTTCTGTACTGTGAAACACAAGGCGATAATATGAAGCGTTTGCAAAATTGTAGAGAGAAACTTTGTTGCCGAAGGTGGTTATGAAGGGAGGGACAGGTACAAGGGTGTGTACAATTCAGGTCGCTTTGGATACTGTCAGCATTACCGGGGGCCTGTACTGAAGATGTTGCCAGGACTATTCAGTATCCACGTCAATTCTTATTTTTGGTTCAGATTTCCAACATCTGCATTTCTTCGTTTTTTGTTAAACTTTAAAACGGTTGGCACAAAACCGATGTTCTGCCAGCTTTGGAAAAGTGGTCAGAAATATTCTTACCACGATGTGTGTGCAGAACAAAGCACGCATTCCTTGACCGGGAATAGAACCCGTGTCACGGCGCTGAGAGCGACACATGCTGGCTACTAGACTCCAGGGGAAGTCAGAAGGCGCCCTTACATTTATTCAGAATGAAAACACTTTTGCCTTTTCATTTCTGATCAGTCTTGCTGCAGATTAGGTCCTCCTTGCCTTCGAGCTTTCACAGAGTGGGAAGAGACCGTTCGGCCCATCGGACATTGCAGCTCATCAGGCATCCATGTATTCCAGTCCCAGTTTCTAGTTTGGGCTCAAAATGTTATGTGTCCTGATGTTTCCAGAGCAAATATCAACGCGATTCTCACTGTGAATTTAAACGACACGACAATGGGACTGAGGTTTGACATGGTCACACTGTGTTGGAACCACCTTGAGGACCTGAACCTCATTTTCACCCACAGAGGGAGACACACAGAAACATATCCCGGGAGGAACAGATGTCTCAGGATCATACCAGCTCCTTGTGCTTCACTTCCGCTCTCTGCTCCACACAACAACTTCTCTGACAAAGGCAGCTTTAGGTGGAACACTCGCCAGTTTGACAGGCAATGAGAGATGTGGAGCTGAACTGGAATTTAAAATGGACAATAGACCTAAATGTAAGTTTTAAATTCGAAACCACACTGATCCAAACCATTCAGATTCTCAGAACCTGACAAAACAGGACCAACCATACACCTGTCTGACATTGAGCTGTAATAGACCCAAAAGCAACATTCCATTTGAATACACACTGATCCTATCCCTGCAGCTCGAAAGAACCGAAGGAAATAGCAACTGACAACATGCAATTGGCTGAACTAACACGTTACACTCGAGACATGTAGGATGTAAACCTACAATCGTCTGATTCAAAGTCAGATGTTTGATCTATTGCTTCACTAGCAGGATGCACACACACACGCTGGACACCTTTCCGTATGTGATGTAAACATGGAGATCTGGGAAACAACATTCATAAGGTGATCAACCAGCAAAGATAATCCACTTTGTGTAACAGGGCCTTTCAATGGCAAAGCAAATACATTTGTCCTCAGGTACCTGGTTCTGTGTCGCCTGTTCTTCTGCTGGACGTCTCCAGCATTTTATTCACAGTCACTGCGCTGTCTTATGATGCACTCCACTAAAATGTACTTTCATACTTGGATTTAGTGTCACTTCCAGTAAAGGTCCTGAACAAATTCAGCGAGAAACCTCTGGTCATTTCCAACATGGAATTTGGAATCAGACGATTTGAACGAAGGCTTTATTGGGGCCGCCCCATCACCGCAGATCAACGCCTCAAAACGAGCCGCTGTTAGTATCAAACTGTTCTGTACCTTCCTGCAGTAAATCAGGTTAGCACAGCTCCACTTTCTTCACATTGAAACCAGGGCGGCAATATGAATTGTTTGGAAACTTAGAGAGAGAAACATTGCTGCTGAAGAAGATGATAACGTGAAGATCATACACAGAGTCTGGACAGATCAGGTCACAAGTGTTACTGTCAGCTTCAGTAGGGTCACTGGTTCGGAGTCTGAGTGTGTAATGCCCAGACCAGGATACAATTCCCAGTCAGGAAATGAAGATTTATTTCTCTTCTTGTGAGTTATCTTATTGAAAACTAACTCCAGCTTCCTCACAGAACACAGACCCAGACCAACCCAGTGATTGTTTACATCTATCTAGAAGGATAATTGCAACAGATACACGAGAGAACTGTAACCACAAATCACCCATCTGGGACCTCGCCTTTCTGAGTTGGAAATATCTCGCTAAAACCAACAGTGCTTTTGGGTCTAGATCCTGGAACTCCCTCCCTAACAGTATCATGGCTCAAAGTTTGGGAAAGATTTGTAGCTCGGGTGCTCGTTGTTGTGGTTCTGTTCGCTGAGCTGGGAATTTGTGTTGCAGACGTTTCGTCCCCTATCTCAGTGACATCCTCAGTGCTTGGGAGCCTCCTGTGAAGCACTGCTGTGATCTTTCCTCCGGCATTTCTCGTGGTTTGTCTCTGCCTCTTCCGGTTGTCAGTTTGAGCTGTCCATTGTAGTCATAACAGCACACAAACTAACAGCCACGCTCAGACAACAACTCACCAGAACAAAGGACCTGATACCCAACATGAGCAAAACTAATGTAGTGTACAAAGTCCCATGCAAGGACTGCAAAAAACACTACATCGGACAAACAGGAAGACAGCTAACGATCCGTATCCATGAACACCAACTCGGCACGAAACGACACGACCAGCTATCCTTAGTAGCGACACACACAGATGACAAGCAACGTGAATTCGACTGGGACAACACTACTATTATAGGGCAAGCCAAACAGAGAACAGCCAGGGAATTCCTAGAGGCATGGCACTCATCCACAGACTCTATCAACAAACACATCGACCTGGACCCAATATACCGGCCACTACAGCGGACAGCTCGAACTGACAACCGGAAGCGGCAGAGACAGGCCACTACAAATGCCGGAGGAAAGATCACAGAAGCGCTTCACAGGATGCTCCCAAGCACTGAGGATGTCACCTAGACAGGGGACGAAACATCTGCAACACAAATTCCCAGCTCGGCGAACATTATCACGGCTGTACCTTGAGTTCTTCCAGGGTTCTGTAAAGTAAGTCAACATCTCAATCTGTGGAGTAAATAGGGATGGACAGTGATTTCTATCCCATTGAGTGGCATCCTACGCCAGAAATGAGTTTCGAACAGGGTGGTTAGATTCCCTATCGCGTGGAAACAGGCCCTTTGGGCCAACACTGTCCCTCCAGATAGTAACCCACCTAGACCTATTTCCTTCTGGCTAATGCACCAAACACTTTCGGCAATTGTGCTTTGAAGGTCTACTCTCAAACTATCTCCGAATGGCAGACTTTTCAATGAGTAGAAATGGAAAATGAGGGATATTGAGAGACAGAGAGTGGGAGCATGTGGGAGAGAGTGAGGTGGATTCGCAGAGGAAATGATAGACGAGTAGAGACGCATATTGAGGGAGAGCCTGAAAATAGAAACTCTCCATTTAAAATGGGTGCTCACTGACAGAAAGGGGAATAAAAAAGAACAATTGAAGGCCAGCGTTTCACCAGCTGAAGGCAACAGAATCAGCATTACACACAGAAAGGTCGGTTGACATTCAGAAAGTTGACATTTCTCGGCTAATATAATATTCTGAATAATATGTTGATTTGCTCCGTAAAACTGACAATTACTCTGGCATTAAAACAATAAAATGCATTACTATCCTGGTTCTGTCGATCTGAAACATTAAACCTGTTTCTCTCCACAGAGTCTGCCGAGTTTCTCTGTCAATTTCCGTTTCTGATTCCGAATTCCAGCATTCGCAGTGCTTTGTTTAAAGTTACTCTGTATTAAGTATGGGACAACACCTGATCAATTGTCAGCTCCATACTTCATTCCCTACTTCGGGAAGGCTGACCCCACGATTAATGGGACGAGGAAAACTCCACTTGCTGCAACAGTGAGAAAACTGAATCCTCACCAGGAGGCGAACAGGGAAAGCAAAAAGAAAAGGCACTGTGTGTTTTCATCAGGAAACCGCTTTTGTCTTTCCATCTGTGATCATTTTAGCTGCAGATTAGTTTCTCCCTTTCTTCCGATTTTACAGCGTGCAAAAGACCTTTCGGCCCATCTGCAGTGCGGGTCATTGGACTTCCATCTATTCTAGTCCCAGTTCCCATAAACCTGCGTTTCTGATGTTACCAGGGCGAATCTAAATGGGATTCTCCCTGTGACCTTAAATGACCCAACAATGGGACTGAAGTTGGACATGGTCACATTATGTTGTAACACCGCCGAGGAACTCAACCTCATATTTACCCACAGATGGAAACAAACAGAGGGCTCAGGATTAGTCCCGTTCCATATGCTTCACATCCGCCAGTTTCTCCGACCAGCTCACCGCAGCTGGTCAAAGAGGTCTGCAGCACAGAAAATGCCCTTCGGCCCATAAAGTCTGCACCAGTCGAAGACTGACCCCTGACTGTTTTCATCTCGTTTTCCAACGGTTGGCTCGTAGCTCCAACAAAGTTGGGATGGAATTGTTCAACTCATAGTGTCTCAACTTTCTCTGGGGATTTCTGCGTGTTTCATTCTGAAAGGCTGAGGGTTGCACATTGCCCCCATTCCCAACCTGTCTGAAATGTTTTTTTCCCTTCTCCTGTGTTTTGTATGGGAAAAAAGAAGACAGGATGTAATCTCCCTTTTTATTTGTTGACATCACTGAATCGCAACCGGTAGGATTCCAGGCTGTGAGGGGAAAGCCAAATGAGTTTCAAGTCCATTGCCTTAAACACGCATCGACGATTCCAGAACCACACTGTCCTCTTCATTTTCCAGGTGTCTCAGTACATTCAAAGAATACGGCAGAAGCTCGATGGGTCTAGCAGTATCTGTGAAAAGAGAAACAGAAATAACGGTTTGAGTGTGGTATATACTTCTGTTTGAGAACTCGAGCAGCCCATGTCTTATCAAATGATTAGCCTGTCTTGCTGAAGTTTGAGCGAGAATATACCCTACAGGAAGTTGTTCAAGATGTAGTCGGCAGGATTCAACCCTGCATGGGGAAACATCAATGGATTATTAACCCATCGCCTTACTCACTCTGCCACGAATACTCTTGCGTGCAAGAGGCTTAATATCTCTCCTAGAATGGAGAGTTGTAACCTGAAACACCAGTATTTGGCTTGTCCTATCCACAGCATGACCCCAGTATTCACTGTCACCCTCTCTTGGTTCAGAACGGAGGAGGATGCTGGGAGATCAAGTTGAATGACACACCCATGGATGAGAGGTAAAGTGGATGGGAAGGATCCATTTTCATGTGCAGAGAGTTTCATAAACACAGCAGTGGATCGAGAAAGAAAAATGTCCTTGTACTTGTCTAGCGCTTTCCCCGCGAGCTGGATTACGGTCAGTGACGTGCTTTTGAAAAGATTCACCGTTGGCAAACCAAAGTGCAAATCTGGTCGACTTGTTTAATCAGAGGTCAAAACAGGAAAATATTTCAGGTACATACAGCTGGCACTGGACAGTGCAGACCTATTCTCAGGGGGTTATTCTGCTCTGATTTACGTCTGGGACAATGTGGGAACAGGGGGGTTTCTAACACCGGAAGGGATCACAAATTGCAGACTCTGATGAGAAGGATATTCTTTCTTTCAGAGGGGAGCAAAACGATGGAATTCTATAGGTCAAAGGGCTGTGAAGGCTAGCTATATTCAAGACTGAGATAGACAAACATTTAGTTAATTCACAATCAAATGCTACGGTGATCAGGCTGAAATGGGGGGGGGGGGGGGGGGGGTTGAGGATTAAATAAATCAGCCGGGATTTCATCGAAACCTGTCGCCCACGTGATCGGCTAAATTGCTTCCATCTGCTCTCATATCTTTGCTGTTACTTGGAAGATGCGAGACACCAGTATAAAATAAGAAAAGCAGAAAGTTAGGAAGAGATGATTGCAGTGAAACTGTTCAAAATTATTTATTGGAAGGAATATCATATTTGGCAATTTGCCAGATTCCTTTCCGAACATGTCCAGCAAAGCTGATCAAGGGAGCTATTCAGCTTGGACAAGAAACAAGCAAAGATTAGTGACATTTGTTTTCTGGCAAAATACATGGCCTTTCCTGATGCTCACAATGAAAGAGATGGTTTCCAAGAAAAGACAGAGACTAAGTCACCTGAAAAGTAATCGATGACCAAGACATGACTCGCGATGTTCTATGGGACATATATGATTTATTGATTATTGTTCTCCAAACTTCCTTTACAATGGAACCGGGAGTGGGAGCGGGGAAATTAAAGCCACCCATGATTATGGCCATCTTTTATCACTCACACACTGTTCATTTCTTGTATGATTTATCTCGCATTGTGGTTACTGCGAGTGGGTTTGTAAACTGCATCTGCTGGTGAGTTCTTTCCTCACTGTTCCTCATCTCTTCCAAAACACATTTTGCATCCTTATCTCCTGAATGAAGGTAATCTCTAACCATTGTATAAGTGTCACTGAAACCTCTGCATGTCACACGCTTCTGTATGTCATCTCCCAATATTAGTTGATACTTCACTGTGTTGCAATTGTCCAAAATAAGATTAATAAAATAACAAAATAGAGACTGGCGGACCTGGGTTTGCAACGCACGTTATTGCAGCTGAACCGCAGATGACTGCCCACAATCCGATCATGGAAACACACACCGATCCATCAGGCAACACAGAATAAGCTCAGCACGAGAGGACATGTCAGGATCAGCACCAGAAACACAACAGAAATATTTCTCTGCCTTGCTATGTTGGATGTATTTCTCAATGAGCAATCGAGAGTTACATGTGTTCCATCAGGAGTGACGTCACATCCGGAAGTAACCAGTGTCAGAGACGGTCATGTGATCCAAGTTCCAAGTCCCGGAATCCGAGACACTCAGTGCCCTGTGGATAGCTCCAAGGAACAGCCGTCCGTGGAGTTTATGGGTTAGTTGAACTTTATGAATGCAGCTCGCTAGTTGTCGGCCTGTTTCTCCGATATAGTGTTTGTGTTCAAAACAAGTGTCCCTCACATCCCCTTTAAATGTTCCTGTTCTCACATTAAACCAATGTTATCTCGCTTTGAACTCATGTGCCTTGTGAAAAATTACTCCCTGACTCTTTTCTCTGTCCGTCTGCCTCATGTCTTTATAAAATTCTGTAAGGCCATTCCTCAGCCCTGAAGCTCCAGGGAAAACTGTCGAAGACAATTCAGCTTCGTGCTATTGTCCAAACAGTGCAAACCTTGGAAACCCTTTCAAATACTTTCGAAATTGCACCACGTTCGTTACTGAATGCGCGATCTATTCGTGACGGAAATAAAGCGACACTCAAACACTAGTAATGACATTTTTGACCATTTGGTTTCGTAAGTTGGCGTGGCCGAGTGGTCTAAGGCGCTGGATTTAATCTCCAGTCTTTATCGAGTCGTGGGTTCGAATCCCACCGCTACCAAAGTGGCGGCTGTTCTACCGCAGGCTGTTGAACAGAGCAGAATCCGAGCAGGTCTTATGCGTTTTCGTTGTTGTGTTTGAAGCTGCTCAGGCTCTGACTGAGTCTGAAAACAGTGTGAGCCCTGCTGTCGGACTCTCCTCAACCCCTCTCCTTTCGGATATCTGCATGGCCAGTTTCTGTGTCTCAAATAATCAGTGCATTTGTCTGAAAGTTTGGTGGTTCGAGCCCGCCCTTCGCACTGAGCCTCAATTATTTCAGTTCAAGCATTGAGACCAACCATGTCCCGACACTGCAACCACGAGAACCCACCCGAGTCTGCAGCTGGATGTGACCCCAATCTCTCCAAGGCCCCGCTGCCAACAGAAAGCGGCTACTGCAGCTTCAATCAGCGGCTTCCTGTTCAGCCCTGGGACACAGCACCTGGAAAATCCTTCCCCAGGAACGGCTCTTCCCGTGTGAAAGGGACAACCATTCCACTTTAAATTGGACACGGCTTCAGAGGATTGTTCCTGTTCTTGGAACGTTTCATAAACAAAACTCCTGTCTCGCAAATAAGAAGGGGGAAAAGTTGTTGTCAGGAAGAATAGAGAAAGTGTTGACTGTGAGGACTCTGTCTCGTCAGCAGATGGGATTCCTTACACTCGGAACAGAAATGATTGGGTTTCCTTCGGTAACTTCCCAATTGATTTACCGTCCGCCAGAGTGACTGGGAATCACTCCGGCAACATATAGATGAGGATAAAAATATGAAAATATTTATATTGAATCTTAAATCCAGAGACAAGTGTTAAATCGATAATAATGTTCTGTTGGAATAATAGCTGACAAATGGAAAGTGTGAATGATGACATTTGTGATTGGGAGGAATGAACTGGATCCTTGTAAATTGCAATGCCGGGTGAAATATGCTCAGTATGAAATGACACACTCATCAATCGTGAGCCAGGCCCAGCTACTTTAGTCGGTAGAGCATGAGATGCTTAATCTCAGGGCCGGAGGTTCAAGCCTCACGATGGGCCCTTTCCCTCCTTTAAAGAAATCCATCTCTCTGCTTCACTTGCAGTATTATAACCCAGTGCAGGGGTTGGTTTGGACACGTCGATCCGACTGTGTTTGATCACACCTCGGTTTCTGAGTGAAATCCGTCTCCACTTTCCTGGAAGTGTCTGAGACAAGTTTATCAGTGCAGCCGAATATACGATGAATGGTGTCCCTTTCAAAACGTCAGGTTCCACTCCAAACGTGCACCAAGCAAAGTGCTCAGAGATACATAACGCGAATGGCTACTTATTGGGGGGTCTGACAGTGACCGCTCAATGTCAAATGGTCCTGAACCAAAGTGAAGTGATTCAGACCGTTCTGACGGAAACCGAAGGGAACTCTCCCTGAACGTTTCACAATTCACACGGAAAATGATCTTGTGTGCTCTTGGGGGTTGACGGAATGAACAGTTTATTGTCAGTAACAGGGATGGGGGTGGGGCAGGATTGTGAGGTTTCACAGTGGGACAGAAGTGATCTGGGTGAACAGGTCAGTCAAACATCCCCAGAGCACGGGACAGCTGATTGGTCCAGGATCACTCCCATCTTCTGTTTCGGAACCAACAAATGAAATTGCTGGAAAATCTCAGCAGGTCTGCTCACATTTTGGAAAGGAAGAGAATTAAGACTTCGGGACCAGTGACATTTCTTTTTGCATGTCCATCTCCCTCTGGATTGGTGCACTCTTCCTTTTTTATTGACTATCTTCTGACTTCCAACTTTATACACAGATTCTCTTTTATTTTCCTCTCCAACCATTTTCCCAGTTTTTAAATGTGTATCAGATCTGTCCCATCTCTCACTTTGCCCATTTATGACCGGAGAACTTGGAAATGAACAATTAACTCTGTTTATCATTCCTTAGATACCAGGTACCAGAGACCGGAAGGTATAGGATGACGGTTAGAGCTTTCAGCCCATAGTCTGCTCTGCCATTGGGTCATGACTAATACCGTTCTCAATCCCATTCTCCAGTCTTCTCCCTGTAACACTCATTCCCCCTGAATTTAGGACCCAGTCTTTTTTTCCCAGACTGGGTCTACGTCCTCCCCAACCCCCTCCCCATCTGCTGGCGGCTGTTACACCGTGTCTCTGTGTGTGATCGAGCTGAGTTTCAGTCCCACACGGCAAACCCAATCTGTTCTGAACAACACAATAACCGCTGGGGGACAGCTCGATCAGGTCTCTGGCCCCACTGTGTTTCTGTGGGGGAGCAGTTATCACCTTCACCTCCCAAGGGAAGGATCGGTGCTTCAAATATCCCGGCAGTAAGAACGATCGGCTTGTGTGTGAACATAGGTGGAGGGAATTGCTCTCTGACCTGGTCAGTAAACCTTACTCTGTATGTCCCTGCCCATTCCTGCCGTTGTCGTGAAAGGGAAAACAAGTCCAATTAATTACCGTGTACGATTTTATTCGATACACATTCTTCCTTGTTCAGAATATAGGTGGATGTTTCCAGCACAGATCCTCACTGTTTTGATGAATGCAGTCGGCGGGCCCTGATATCTTCTGGAGAGTAGAACCATCAGTTTGTGCAGAAAGTGGCCTAGTTCAGAGCTGAGCAGAAATATTGTTGTTCCCTCTTTAAGGGCAACAGTTTTCCAAAGTTAAAAATCACACAACACCAGGTCATAGTCCAACAGGTTTAATTGGAAGCACACTAGCTTTCGGAGCGACGCTCCTTCATCAGGTGATAGTGGAGGGCTCGATCCAAACACAGAATTTATAGCAAAAATTTCCAGTGTGATGTAACTGAAATTATACATTGAAGAATCGATTGTCTGTTTAGCCTTTCATCTGTTCGAATACAGTGATAGTTTCACTTCTTTCATGTGTAAATCACAAAACCCTTTTTTAAAGTTGCATTCTCGGGTTTGCTGTTAACAATGGTGATAGCTCGACAATATGTTGAAGGTGTTAGCCCCCTGTGGATGTTTAATAACTTATTCCCAATCCCTTTTGGATTTGTTTCCATGAAACCGTTTATCATTAAATCTCTGCAGCCTCCACCCTATTACAAACCATCTCATTCTTTCTTCAGCGTTACCCCCATTCCAATTGCTCAGAAATCATTACTTTTCTAACTTCCTTCCGGTCTTCTGAATCCCCCCACCCTCATAACACACGGGGTAACCTTTCCCTTCTCCCTATAGATGCTGCCTGACCTTATCAGATTTCTCAGCATGGCCTGTGTTTATTTCAGAGGGAATGACATCTCCCTGTTCCTGTTTCTGTGAGAGGATACATTACCCAATCCGACTCCTTGATATTCCGTTTGTTCACAGAGAAAAGAGGGATCGCTCTGTCCAAATTCATAACATGCACAGAAGGACATCAATATATTGTGGTGGTATTAAAAATAAAACATCTTAAACCAAATGAAATCCATGAGGAAATGACATGTTGCAATGGGATCTGTAAGGAGCAGGAATTCAATCCGCCCTCCCCCTGTTGTTATTGGGTATGATGCTCCTGACCCACCAATACACAGATCTGACTGAATGCACAAACAATCCCTCTCCATCCATTTCATTCAGAATAAGGTCAATAACAGGACGGATAAAAACACAATACAAACTGTGATGAATGCTGCATGGAGGGAGGCATGTTACTGTAGAGTTTTTGCAGCACTGAGATCAGGCTGTTCGGCCCATCATTCACACACCAGTCTAACCGTCTGGACTCCCTCTCTAAACCTCTCCAATTCCCCAGATCCCTGTCTGATTGAAGACTGTCTGTGTGGGGTTTGCACATTCTCCCCGGGTCTGTGTGGGTTCCCTCCGGGTTCTCCGGTTTCCTCCCACAGTCCAGACACATGCAGGTTAGGGTGGGTTGGCCATGGTCAACTATCCGTAGTATACAGAGGTGTGTAGGTGAGGTGGATTACCCATGGGGAATGGGGGGTTACAGGGAGAGGTGGGGGCGGGGGTGAGTCTTGGTGGATGCATGATGGGCCGAATGGCCGGTTTCCACACTGTAGGGATTCTATGATTCCATGCTCCTTCCCATCTGCCTCTATGGATGAGGGAGACTATCACCTGACCCAATATCCCCTTCGGTGGCTCAACGTTTGCTTTGTTTCCAACAAAGAGCTGCAGATGCTGCAGATCTGAGAGACAGCACAGAAATTGCTGGGGAAACTCAGCAGGTCTGGCAGCATCTGTGGGGAGGGAACCTTTCAGATCACAGGGATTGGTCTTCAGAACTGAAGGCTTCTGATTCTGGTGCTGTCAGACCTGCTGAGCTTCTCCAGCAATTTCTTGTTTGGATTTCAGCCCCAATCCAGTTGGTGATGATCATGGCCTTGTTAAGTGTGCTTGGGAATGGGGAGGGAGCTGGGAGCAGGGTGATGGTGGGATAGTGGGGAGCATAGCTGTCGTCCAAGCCGTTGACCCAGGTTAGATTCCCGGCTACTGCAGTGTTGTGGCTTGTAAATAGTGTTTTAAAGGAAAGGCACTGGGATAACTAGAGGAAATAAATCTTTCATTCTGTGGTAAAATGGATCGGTCAGATTGCTCCTGGCTTTTCCTGGCGATGGTTCCTGTGAATTGCAGTGTGGAACCGGGAAGCATTACTCGGCATCTCGGAAGCTTTCCCCTCTGCTGCTTCCCATTTCTTATTGAAATATTGGGTACCGCACAAGGATGGGTTTGTTTTGTTCGAAAAGTGAGAGGCTGCTCCCGTCAGGAAACTGAAATAATTACAGAAGCCGCTGGAAACACTGAACAGTTCCAACAGCTTCTGTAGTGGTGGGGAGGGAGGGTTAATGTGTCAAATCTACACAAGAATAAAATAAACTCCAGCTTCAAAACAGTCAGAGTTCCTAAGTTTTACTATCATCCGCATAACATTTTTCTGAGCCATCAATTGCCCTTAAACTCTTCCAGTGTGGAATAGCATCTTTCTGACTCTCACTTTGAGAGATGTCCCTCAGTGAGCTCCTCCACCATTCTTTCCATTTCACTGGGGACTCACTATCCACAGTCTCCAATCAAATGACCTGAACTCAGACACACAGAGATCTTAAAGAGTGACACAATGCAGATAGGAAGTTGGTTTCATTTCTGTTTCTGAGTCCAATCTTCACTCAGTGAGACAGAGTCAGGTATTCAAGGCTCCAACAAGAGCTGGATTCTGCTTCTGGTGATTGTCTTCATTCAGTGAGAAGGAGGGCCGTGGGCCAGAAGGAGCTCATCATTGTGCTTCGGGTTGTCTGCTCAGTCTGCAGCATTGCAGGCCGTGGGAGCAGGGCAGTGGGAAAGGTACCTCGTGTGGACTGCAATAGGACTTCCAACACATTGTTCCAGGTCAGTTACAGAGCTCCAGGAATTCTGAATGAGGATCGGAAAAATGCATTGATTGAAGGAGGAGGATCAGGAAAACAGGACAAAGCTGATGAGATCAGCAGGATTTCTTGGTCTAACTCTGTACCATACTTTATTTTCTGCTTCATAAATCTACAATCCGGAGCTCAACCCACTCAGAGCAATATTAGCTCAGAAACAAATCATTCAGTCCAACACATCCATGCTGAACTGATATCCGATGTCAATCTCATCCGATTTGTCAGAATTTGGCCCATGTTCCTCTGAACCCTTTTTAATTCCTACACCCACCCAGCTACCTTTTAAATGTTGGAATTGGACCAGCCTCCACTACTTCCTCTGGCAGCTCATGCACACAGTGCCCTCTGCTTGAAAAATGTTCCCCTTAGGTGTCTTTTATGTTTCCCCTCTCAACTTTAACATATGCCATCTACTTCTGGACTCCCCCACCGCAGGGACATAACCTTGTCTTTTTACCCTATTGAGGGTCCTTCATGATTTTGTGAACCTCTATAAGGTTACCCCTCAGCTACTGACGCTCCAGGGATAATAGCCTCAAACTATACAGTCTTAACCTCCAGCACAAACCCTCCAACCTTGGCAACATCCATGTAAATCTTTTCTGAACTCTTTAAAGTTTCACAACTCCCTTCTTATAGGAGGGAGTCCAGAATTGCACTATATACCAAAAGTGGCTGAACCAATACAGTAACATGACCTCCCAACTCCGTTACACAATTAACTGAGCAATAAAGACAAAAATATCAGACGCTTTCTTCACTATCCTATCGAAATGTTAGTCCACATTCAACGATCAATGAAGCTGCACTCCAGGTCTATTTGTTTAGCAACATCCCTAGTACCTTGTCCTTTCAGTCTATAAGTCCTGCTCTCTTTTGCCTTTCCAAAATGCAGCACCTCACATTTATCTAAATTAATCTCCATCTGCCACTCCTCGGCCCATTGGCCCATCTGATCAAGATCCCGTTGTCCTCTGAGGTAACCATCTTCACTGTCCGTGATACTTCCAATTTTACTGTCATCTGCAAACTGACTATCCATTCGTCCTATGGCCACATCCAAATCATTTATATAAATGACAAAACAACAGTGGACCCAGCACCGATCCTTGGGGCACACCGCTGGTCACAGGCCTCCAGTCTGAAAAGCAACCTTCCCCCACCACCCTCTGTCTTCTACCTTCGAGCCAGTTCTCTACCCAAAGGGTAATTCTACTGCCCCAACATACAAGTTTAAAATTATGACACCAGTTTCAAAAGTACAACAAGAACCTATTCCTGATTGGGGAATCGGGGCCAGGAAATCAATAAAAAGAAATGTTGCAAGGTTCGGTAAATTAGAGAATCAGTTCAGTGCATCACTAAATGAAAACAATTCACCAGGTCAGCCGTATGTGGAAGAAGTGATTCAGGGAACAATTAAATGGAAGGAATTGAGGCAGGGCAACAGGAATTGGAGATTTTATGCAGCGGCCTTTAAATTGGGCAGGATAATACTCAAAGGGAGAGTTGGTGCAGTTTCAGGATTTGTGCAGGATTGGTAAATGGGAGAAATGGTGCAGATCAGCGGAGTCATAAACAGAGTCATACAATCACAGAGATGTACAACATGGAAACAGACACTTCAGTCCAACTTGTCTATGACTCAATTTTAGAAATCTGGCCGTGCTCCACAAAATTGGAGAATCATTCCAAGGAACTACTAAATGGAAGGATTGGGCAAGGGCTTATCGAAATCAGAGAATTTGGAACGGGGCATCTGATATTGTCAAATTAGTGCAGTTAGAACCAAATGGGAGAGTTTCAGTGTAGCACTAAATGGGAGAATTGGTGCAGGACAATACTTGATGCGGGAATGAGAGAAGGGCACCCCTAAATTGGGCGAGGTCATCAGTCAAAATGAGGATTGGTGTAAGGCAAAACTTAATGGAGAACCTATTCAGGACGTCAGTAATTGAGGGAAATGGTGCTCGGCAACACTGAATTGGAGAATTGATGCGGGACATCAGTAAATGAGAGACCTGGTGCACAGTGGAGCTAAATTCGAGAATTGGTGCATGGCAGCAGTTAATGGGAGAATTAGAGTAGCGCACCCTTAAATGGTAGAATCGGGCTCAGGCATCAGTAAATGGAAGGATTGGTACAGGGATGTGAGTAAATGGGAGATTTGGTGGGAAACAACAAATGGGAGATCTGGTGCACAGTGCCATTACATTAGAAAATTGGTGGGAGTGCCAACATATTGGAACATTGGAGCAGAGCCTGTCTAAATTGGGGAATAGGGGCCAGGGATTCAATAATAAGAAGAAATGTTGCAGCATCGGTAAATTGGAGATTCAGTTCAGTGCATCACTAAATGAAAAAAAAAACAGCAAAACATCCGTGTGGAAGATGTGCATCAGGGAACAATTAAATGGAAGGAATTGATGCAGAACAACATTAATTGGAGAATTCATGCAGGTGCCGTTAAATTCTAAGTGGGAGGACTGGGGCAGGATAACCTCAATGGGTGAGTTGGTGAAATTCCCGACTTATTGCAGGATTGGGAAATGGGAGAATTGGTGCAGGGAAGCAGAGCACTAATTACTGCCTTAGAAATGTACAGCACGGAAACAGACCCTTCGATCTAACTTGTCCACGTCTAAATTTAAGAATTCTGGCAGCTCTCCACGAAATTGGAGAATCATTGCAAGAAACTACTAAATGGAAAAATTGGGAAAGAGCTTATCGAAATGTGAGAATTTGCAACAGGGCATCAGATAATGGGTGAATTAGTGCAGTTCAGCACTAAATGGGTGCGTTTTGCTGTGTTGCACTAAATGGGAGAATTGGGGCAGGGAGATTTAGAGTTGCGCACCCCTAAATTGGGCGAGAGCATCAGTCAGTATGAGGATTGGTGTAAGGCAACACTGAGTGGAGAACTTGTTCAGGACATCAGTAATTGGGTGAAATAGTGCTCAGCAACACTGAATTGGAGAATTGGGGTGGGGTATCAGTAAATGAGAGACCTGGTGCAGGGTGCTGATAACTTCGAGAATTGGAGCAAATGGGAGAACACGGGCAGTGAATCGGGAAATAGGACAAATGTTGCAAAGGATTAGTGTTGGAGATTCAATACAGTGAACCACAAAATGGGGGAGTTAGTGCAGTTCACCACGAAAGGGGGGATATTTGCAGTTTGGGGAATTTGGAGATATGTTGCAGGGATTGCCAAGATTAGAGAATTCTGTCAGCGGTCTACTAAATGGGAGAATTGTTGCAGGGAAATACTGAATGGAAGACCTGGTGCACAGTGGAGCTAAATTAGAGAACAGGTGTATGGCAACAGGGAATGGGAGAATTAGGGTAGCGCACCCTTAAATGGTAGAATCGGGCTCGGGCATCAGTAAGGAGAAGAGGTAGTACAGGGGTATGAGTCAATGGGAGATTTGGTGGGTTTCAATAAATGGGAGATCTGGTGCACAGTGCCATTACATTGGAAAATTGGTGGGAGTGTCTGTATATTAGATAATTGGAGCAGAGTATGTCTCAATTGGGGAATAGGGGCCAGGGAATCAATAAAAAGAAATGTTGGAAGCATCGGTAAATTGGAGAGTCAGGTCAGTGCATTACTAAATGAACAAATATACTCAGCAGGGAATCCGTACGTTGGAAATGTGTATCAGGGAACAACTAAATGGAAGGAATTGATGCAGAGCAACAATAATTGGAGAATTCATGTAGGGGTGCCTTTAAATTCTCAGTGGGAGGACTGGGGCAGGATAACCTCAATGGGTGAGTTGGTGAAATTCCCGAATTAGTGCAGAATTGGGAAATGGGAGAATTGGTGTAGGGAAGCGGAGCACTAATTACAGCCTTAGAGATGTACAGCACGGAAACAGATCCCTCAGTACAACCTGTCTCCGCCCAAATTTAAGAATTCTGTAAGCTCTACACTAAATTGGAGAATCAATGCAATAAAATACTAAATGGATAAATTTAGAAAGGGCTTATCGAAATGTGAGAATTTTCAACAGGACATCAGATAATGGGTGAATTAGTGCAGTTCAGTGCTAATTGGGTGAGTTATACTGTGTTGGAACTGCATGGGAGAATTGGGGCAGGACAATAACGTTTGGGACATTTAGAGCAGCGCACCCTAAATTGGGCGAGAGCATCAGTCAGTATGAGGATTGGTTTAAGGCAACACTGAGTGGAGAACTTGTTCAGGACATCAGTAATTGGGGGAAATGGTGCTAAGCAACACTGAATTGGAGAATTGGTGTGGGGTATCAGTAAATGAGAGACCTGGTGCAGGGTGCTGATAACTTCGGGAATTCGTGCAAATGGGAGACCCCGGGCAGTGAATCAGGAAATAGGACAAACGTTGCAAAGGATGAGTGGTCCAGATTCAATACAGTGCACCACGAAATGGGGGAGTTGGTGCAGTTCACCACTAAAGGGAAGATATGTGTAGGATCGGTAATTTGGAGATTTGAGATGAGAGAATTCTGGCAGCAGACTACTAAAAGGGAGAATTGTGGCAATATAATACTGAATGGAAGACCTGGTGCACAGTGGAGCTCAAATACAGAATGGGTGCATGGCATTAGGAAATAAGAGAATGAGAGTAGCGCACCCTTAAATGGTGGAATCGGGGTCGGGCATCAGTAAATGAAGGAATTAATACAGGTTTAAGAGTAAAAAGGTGATTTGATGGAAACACTAACTGGGACATATTTTCTATAATACAGGAGGAAGAAGTGACGCTGCTCGAGCTCCTTTATTTTCTATAATACAGGAGGAAGCAGTGACGCTGCTCCAGCTCCTTTATTTTCTATAATACAGGAGGAAGCAGTGACGCTGCTCCAGCTCCTTTATTTTCTATAATACAGGAGGAAGAAGTGACGCTGCTCCAGCTCCTTTATTTTCTACAATTCAGGAGGAAGCAGAGACGCTGCTCCAGCTCCTTTATTTTCTATAATACAGGAAGAAGCAGAGACGCTGCTCCAGCTCCTTTATTTTCTATAATACAGGAGGAAGCAGTGACGCTGCTCCAGCTCCTTTATTTTCTATAATACAGGAGGAAGCAGAGACGCTGCTCCAGCTCCTTTATTTTCTATAATACAGGAGGAAGCAGTGACGCTGCTCCAGCTCCATTATTTTCTATAATACAGGAGGAAGCAGAGACGCTGTTCCAGCTCCTTTATTTTCTATAATACAGGAGGAAGCAGAGACGCTGCTCCAGCTCCTTTATTTTCTATAATACAGGAGGAAGCAGTGACGCTGCTCCAGCTCCTTTTTTTTATATAATACAGGAGGAAGCGGTGACGCTGCTCCAGTTCCTTTATTTTCAAGAATACAGGAGGAAGCAGAGACGCTGCTCCAGCTCTTTATTTTCTATAATACAGGAGGGAGCAGTGACGCTGCTCCAGCTCCTTTATTTTCTATAATACAGGAGGAAGCAGTGACGCTGCTCCAGCTCCTTTATTTTCTATAATACAGGAGGAAGCAGTGACGCTGCTCCAGCTCCTTTATTTTCTATAATACAGGAGGAAGCAGAGACGCTGCTCCAGGTCCTTTATTTTCAATACTACAGGAGAAAGCAGTGACTCTGCTCCAGCTCCTTTATTTTCTATAATACAGGAGGAAGCAGTGACACTGCTCCAGCTACTTTATTTTCTATCATACAGGAGGAAGCAGTGACGCTGTTCCAGCTCCTTTATTTTCTATGATACAGGAGGAAGCAGTGTCGCTGCTCCAGCTCCTTTATTTTCTATAATACAGGAGGAAGCAGTGACGCTGCTCCAGCTCCTCTATTTTCTATAATACAGGAGGAAGCAGTGACGCTGCTCCAGTTCCTTTATTTTCTATAATACAGGAGGAAGCAGTGACGCTGCTCCAGCTCCTTTATTGTCTATGATACAGGAGGAAGCAGTGACGCTGCTCCAGCTCCTTTATTTTCTATAATACAGGAGGAGGCAGTGACGCTGCTCCAGCTCCTTTATTTTCTATAATACAGGAGGAAGCAGTGTCGCTGCTCCAGCTCCTTTATTTTCTATAATAGAGGAGGAAGCAGTGACGCTGCTCCAGCTCCTTTATTGTCTATGATACAGGAGGAAGCAGTGACGCTGCTCCAGCTCCTTTATTTTCTATAATACAGGAGGAGGCAGTGACTCTGCTCCAGCTCCTTTATTTTCTGTAATACAGGAGGAAGCAGTGACGCTGCTCCAGCTCCTTTATTTTCTATAATACAGGAGGAATCAGTGACGCTGCTCCAGCTCCTTTATTTTCTATAATACAGGAGGAAGCAGTGACGCTGCTCCAGCTCCTTTATTGTCTATGATACAGGAGGAAGCAGTGACGCTGCTCCAGCTCCTTTATTTTCTATAATACAGGAGGAGGCAGTGACGCTGCTCCAGCTCCTTTATTTTCTATAATACAGGAGGAAGCAGTGACTCTGCTCCAGCTCCTTTATTTTCCGTAATACAGGAGGAAGCAGTGACGCTGCTCCAGCTCCTTTATTTTCTATAATACAGGAGGAATCAGTGACGCTGCTCCAGCTCCTTTATTTTCTATAATACAGGTGGAAGCAGTGACGCTGCTCCAACTCCTTTATTTTCTATAATACAGGAGGAATCAGTGACGCTGCTCCAGCTCCTTTATTTTCTATAATACAGGAGGAATCCTGACGCTGCTCCAGCTCCTTTATTTTGTATAATACAGGAGGAATCCTGACGCTGCACCAGCTCCTTTATTTTCTATAATACAGGAGGAAGCAGAGACGCTGCTCCTGCTCCTTTATTTTCTATAATACAGGAGGAAGCAGTGACGCTGCTCCTGCTCCTTTATTTTCTATAATACAGGAGGAGGCAGTGACGCTGCTCCAGCTCCTTTATTTTCTATAATACAGGAGGAAGCAGAGACGTTGCTCCAGCTCCTTTATTTTCTATAATACAGAAGGAAGCAGTGACGCTGCTCCAGCTCCTTTATTTTCTATAATACAGGAGGAAGCAGTGATGCTGCTCCAGTTCCTTTATTTTCTATAATACAGGAGGAAGCAGTGACAAAGTCAGTGCCCTAACTTAAGGACAGTGTAAATCCCCTGATTATATATATTTAACCAGCCAGCACGGAAACAGTGTCCAAAACTGAGGAGAGTGTCAGTCTCCTGGTAATAAATATTTACCCAGCCTGCACATAGTCAGTGCCCAAAACTGAGGAGAGTGTAAATTTCCTGGTTATATATACTCAACCAGCCAGAACAGATTCAGTGCCCTAAACAGAAGAGAGGGTTAAATCACGTGGTTAAATATATGTGACCAGCGAGAAAAGAGTCAGTGCCCGAAACTGAGGAGAGTGTAAATCTCCTGGCTATAAATATTGAACCAGCCAGCGCAGAATCAGAACCGGAACTGAGGAGAGAGTAAATCTCCTGGTTATATATATTTAACAAGCCTGCACGGAGTCATTGCACTCAAATGAGGAGAGTGTAAATCTCCTGGTTATATATATTCAACCAGCCAGAACACATTCAGTGCCCTAAACAGAGGAGAGGGAAAGTCTCCTGGTTATATATATTTAACCAGCCAGCACAGAGTCAGTGCCGAAACTGAGGAGAGCGTAAATCCGGTGGTTAAAAATATTTAAACAGCCAGCACAGAGTCTGTACCCTAAAATGAGGAGAGGGTACATCTTCTGGTTTTATATATTTAACCAGCCAGCACATAGTCAGTGCCCTAACCTGAGGAGAGGGTAAATCCCCTGGTTATATATATTTAACCAGCCAGCACAGAGTCATTGCCCCCAACTGAGGAGAGTGTAAATCTCCTGGTTATATATATTCAACCAGCGAGCAGAGATTCAGTGCCCTAAACTGAGGAGAGTGTAAATCTCCTGGTTATATATTCTTATCCAGCCAAGACAGAGTCAGTGCCCTAAACTGAGGAGATTGTAAATCTCCTTGCTCGATATATTCAACCAGCAAGCACAGATTCAGTGTCCTAAACTGAGACGAGTGTAAATCTCCTGGTTATATATATTTAACCAGCCCGCACAGTGACAGTGCCCTAAACTGAGGAGAGGGAAAGTCTCCTGGTTATATATATTAAACCAGCCAGCACAGAGTCAGTGCCCTAACGTAAGGACAGTGTAAATCTCCTGGTTATATATTTTTAACCAGCCAAGACAGAGTCAGTGCCCTAAACTGAGGAGATTGTAAATCTACTGGCTCGATATATTCAACCAGCAAGCACAGATTCAGTGTCCTAAACTGAGGAAAGGGTAAATCTCCGGGTTATATATATTGAACCAGCCAACACAGAGTCAGTGCCCTAAACTGAGGAGCGTTTAAATCTCCTTGTTATATATAATTAACCATCCAGCACAGAGTCAGTGCCCTAAACTGAGGAGACGTTAAATTTCCTGGATATATATATTTAACCAGCCAAGACAGAGTCAGTGCCCTACCCTGTTGAGAGTGTAAATCTCCTGGTTATATATATTTAACCAGCCAACACAGAGTCAGTGCCCTAAACTGAGGAGAGTGGAAATCTCCTGGTTATATATATTTAACCAGCCAGTACAGACTCAGTGCCCGAAACTGAGGAGAGGTTAAATTTCCTGGATATTTATATTTAACCAGCCAAGACAGAGTCATTGTCCTAAACTGTTGAGAGTGTAAATCTCCTGGTTATATATATTTATCCAGCCAGCATAGACACAGTGCCCTTAACAAAGGAGAGGTTAAATCTCCTGGTTATATATCTTTAAACAGCCAGCACGGAGTCAGTGCCCTAAAGTGGTAGAGGGGAAATCTTCTCGTTATATATTTTTAAACAGCCAGCACATAGAAACTGCCCGAAACTGAGGAGAGTGGTAATCTCCTGGTTATATATATTCAACCAGCAAGCACAGAGTCAGTGCCCTAAACTGAGGAGTGTGTAAATCTGCTGGTAAAAAACTTTTAATCAGCCAGCACAGATTCTGTGGCCTAAACTGAGTGGAGGGTAAATCTGCTGGTTATATATATATTGAACAGAGTCAGTGCCCGAAAATATGCAGAGCGTAAATCTCCTGGTTAAAAATATTTAAACAGCCAGCACAGAATCAGTGCCGTAAAGTTGGAGAGGGGAAATCTTCTCGTTATATATATTTAAACTGCCATCACAGAGTCGGTGCCTTAAACTGAGGAGCTGGTAAATGTCCTGATTATATATATTTAACCAGCCAGGACAGAGACAGTGCCCTAAACTAAGGACAGTGTAAATCTCCTGGTTATATATTTTTAACCAGACAGCATAGACTCAGTGCCCTAAACTGAGGAGAGGTTAAATCTCATGGTTATATATATTTAACCAGCCAGCACAGAGTCAGTGCCTTAAACTGAGGAGAGGGTAAATGTCATGGTTGTATATATTTAACCAGCCAGCGCAGAGTCTGTGCCCTAAACTGGGGAGAGGGTAAATCTGCTGGTTATCTATATATTTAACCGGCCAGCACAGAGTCAGTGCCCGAACCTGAGGATAGTGTAAATCTCCTGGTTATATATAATTAATCAGCCATCACAGAGTCAGTGGCCAAAACTGAGGAGAGTGTAAATCCCCTGGTTATAGATATTCAACCAGCAAGCACAGATTCAGTGCTCGAAACGAAGGAGAGTGTAAATCTCCAGGTTATATAGAATTAACCAGCCAGCACGGAGTCAGTGCCCTAAACTAAGGACAGTGTAAATCTCCTTGTTATATATTTTTAACCAGCCAAGACAGAGTGAGTGCCCTAAACTGAGGAGATTGCAAATCTCCTGGTTAGATATATTTAAATAGCCAGAACACTTTCAGTGCCCTAAACTGAGGAGAGTTTAAATCTCCTGGTTGAATATATTTAAACAGCCAGCACAGACTCAGTGCCCTAAACTGTGGATGGCGTAAATCTCCTGGTTATATATTTTTAAGCAGCCAGCACAGCGTAAGTGCCCTGAACTGAGGAGAGAGTAAATCTCCTGGTTATATATATTTAACCAGCCAGCACAGAGTCATTGCCCCAAATTGAGGAGAGTGTAAATCTCCTGGTTATATATATTTAAACAGCCAGCACAGAGTCAGTGCCCGAAACTGAGGAGTGTGTAAATCTCCTGGTTATATATATTCAACCAGAAAGCACAGATTCAGTGCCCTAAACTGAGGAGAGGGTAAATCTGCTGGTTATATATATATTTATCCAGCCAGCACAGAGTCAGTGCCCAAAACTGAGGAGAGCATATGTCTCCTGGTAATAAATATTTAAACAGCCAGCGCAGAGTCAGTTCCCTGAAATAGTAGAGGGGAAATCTTCTCGTTATATATAATTAAATATCCAGCACAGAGTCAGTGCCCTAAACTGAGGAGAGGGGAAATCTCCTGGTTATGTTTCTTTAAACGGCCAGTACAGATTCAGTGCTATAAACTGAGGAGATGTGAAATCTCCTGGTTATATATATTTAACCAGACAGCACAGATTCAGTGCCCTAAACTGAGGAGAGGGTAAATCTCCTGGTTATATATAATTAAACAGCAAGCGCAGAGTCGGTGCCCAAAACAGAGGAGAGGGTAAATCTCCAGGTTATATATATTTAACCAGTCAGCACAGAGTCAGTGCCCGAAACTGAGGAGAGTGTAAATCCCCTGGTTATATATATTCAACCAGCAACACAGATTCAGTGCTCTAAATGAAGGAGAGTGTAAATTTCCAGGTTATATAGAATTAACCAGCCAGCACGGAGTCAGTGCCCTAATCTACGGACAGTGTAAATCTCCTGGTTATATATTTTTATCCAGCCAAGACAGAGTGAGTGCCCTAAACTGAGGAGATTGTAAATCTCCTGGCTCGATATATTCAACCAGCCAGCACAGAGTCAGTGCCCGAAACTGAGGAGAGTGTAAATTTCCTGGTTATATATATTTAACCAGCAAGAACAGGTTCAGTGACCTAAACTGAGGAGAGTGTAAATTTCCTGTTTATATATATTTAACCAGCCAGCATAGACTCAGTGCCCTAAACTGAAGAGAGGTTAAATCTTCTGGTTATGTATATTTAACCAGCCAGCACTGAGTCAGTGCCTTAAACCGAGGAGTGGGTAAATGTCCTGGTTATATATATTTAACCAGCCAGCGCAGAGTCAGTGCCCTAAACTGAGGAGCGGGTAAATCTGCTGGTTATATATTTATTTAACCAGCCAGCACAGAGTCAGTGACCTTAACTGTGGACAGGGAAAATCTTCTGGTAATATATATTTAACCAGTCAGTACAGAGTCATTGCCCTAAACTAAGGAGAGTGTGAATTTCCTGGTTACATCTTTTTAACCAGACAGCGCAGAATCAGTGCCCTAAATTGAGTAGATTGTAAATCTTTTGGTTATATATATTTAACCATTCAGCACAGTCAGTGCCCTAAACTGAAGGGAGTGTAAATCTCCTGGTTATATATCTTTAACCGGCCAGTACAGATTCAGTGCCATAAACTGAGGATAGTGTAATCTCCTGGTTATTTTTATTTAACGAGCCAACATATACTCAGTTCCCTAAACTGAGGAGAGGTTAAATCTCCTGGTTATATATATTTAAATAGCCAGAACACTTTCAGTGCCCTAAACTGAGGAGAGTTTAAATCTCCTGGTTGTATATATTTAAACAGCCAGCACAGACTCAGTGCCCTAAACTGTGGATGGCGTAAATCTCCTGGTTATATATATTCAACCATACAGCACAGAGTCAGTGCCCTAAACTGAGGAGAGCTTAAATCTCCTGGTTATATATATTCAACCAGCCAGCACAGAGTCAGTGCCCTAAACTGAGGAGAGCGTAAATCTCCTTGCTATCTATAATCAACCAGCCAGCACGGAGTCATTGCCCTAAAATGAAGAGAGTGAAAATCTTCTGGTTATATATATTTACCAGCCAGCACAGAGTCAGTGCCCGAAACTAAGGACAGTGCAAATCTCCTGGCTATATGCATGCAACCAGCCAGCACGGACTCAGTGTCCTAAACTGTGGAGATTTATAAATCTCATGGTTATACATATAATTAACCAGCCAGCACAGAGTCATTGCCCTAAACTGAAGAGAGTGTAAATCTCCTGGTTATATAAATTTAACCAGCCAGCACAGAGTCAGTGCCCGAAACTAAGGACAGTGCATATCTCCTGGATATATGCATGCAACCAGCCAGCACGGACTCAGTTCCCTAAACTGTGGAGATTTATAAATCTCATGGTTATATATATAATTAACCAGCCAGCACAGAGTCATTGCCCTAAACTGAAAAGAGCGTAAATCTCCTGGTTATAGATATTTAAATAGCCAGCAAAGTTTCAGTGCCCTTAACTGAGGAGAGGGTAAATCTCCTGGGTATATATATTTAAGCAGCCAGCACAGAGTCATTGCCCTAAACTGTGGAGGGTGTAAATCTTCTGGTTATATTTATTTAACCAGACAACACAGAGTTAGTGCCCTAAACTGAGGAGAGTGTAATTCTCCTGGTTATATTTTTGACACCAGCCAGCACAGAGTCAGTGCCCAAAACTGAGGATGGCGTAAATCTCATGGTTATATATATGTCACCAGCCAGCACAGAGTCAGTGCCCTAAACTGAGGAGAGAGTTAATCCACTGGTTAGAAATATTTAACTAGCCAGCACAGCGTAAATGCCCTAAACTGAGGAGAGTGTAAATCTCCTGGTTATATATATTTAAATAGCCAGAACACTTTCAGTGCCCTAAACTGAGGAAAGTTTAAAATCTCCTGGTTATATATATTTCAACAGCCAGCACAAACTCAGTGCCCTAAACTGAGGATGGCGTAAATTTCCGGGTTATATATTTTTAAGCAGCCAGCACAGCGTAAGGGCCCTGAACTGAGGAGAGAGCAAATCTCCTGGTTATATATATTTAACCAGCCAGCACAGAGTCATTGCCCCAAATTGAGGAGAGTGTAAATCTCCTGGTTATATATATTTAAACAGCCAGCACAGAGTCAGTGCCCGAAACTGAGTAGTGTGTAAATCTCCTGGGTATATATATTCAACCAGAAAGCACAGAGTCAGTGTCCTAAGCTGTGGAGAGGCGAAATCTCCTGGTTGTATATATTCAACCAACCAGCACAGAGTCAATGCCCTAAACTGAGGAGGGTGTAAATCTCCTGGTTATATATATTCAACCAGAAAGCACAGAGTCAGTGTCCTAAACTGTGGAGAGGGGAAATCTCCTGGTTATATATATTCAACCAGCCAGCACGGACTCAGTGCCATAAACTGAGGAGAGGGTAAATCTCCAGGTAATATATATTTAACCAGTCAGCACAGAGTCAGTGCCCGAAACTGAGGAGAGCGTAAATCTCCTGGTTAAAAATATTTAACCAGCAGGGACAGAGTCAGTGCCCTAAACTGAGGAGTGTAAATCTCCTAGTTATATATATTTAACCAGCCAGCACAAAGTCAGTGCCCTAAACTGAGGAGAGGGTAAATCTCCTGGTTATATATATTTAACCAGCCAGCACAGAATCATTGCTCTAAACTGAGGAGAATGCAAACCTCCTGGTTTTATATATTTAAACAGCCAGCACAGCTAAAATGCCCGAAACTGAATGACTGTAAATCTCCACTTTATATATATTACACCAGCCAGCACAGAATCAGTGCCCTAAACTGAGGAGAGTGTAAATCAGACTCAGTGCACTAAACTGAGGAGAGTGTAAATCTCCTGGTTATATATATTTAACCAGCCAGCACAGAGTCATTGCCCCAAACTGTGTCGAGTGCAAATCTACCGGTTGGATATATTTTACCAGCAGGCGCAGAGTCAGTGCCTGAAACTTAGGAGAGTGTATATCTCGTGTTTAGAAACATTTAACCACATAGCACGGACTCAGTGCCATAAAATGAAGAGAGTGTAAATCTCCTGGTTATATATATTTAACCAGCCAGCACAGAATCATTGCTCTAAACTGAGGAGAATGCAAACCTCCTGGTTTTATATATTTAAACAGCCAGCACAGAGTCACAGCCCGAAACTGAGGAGGGTGTAAAACTCGTGGTTATATATATTTTAACAGCCAGCGCAGAGTCAGAGCCCGAAAGTTAGGAAAGTGTAAATCTCCTGGTTATATACATTTAACCAGCCAGAACAGAGTCAGTGCCCTCAACTGAAGAGAGTGTAAATCTCCTGGTTATGTATATTTAAACAGCCAGCACAGCGTAAATGCCCGAACCTGAGGAGAGGGGAAATCTCCTGGTTATATATATTACACCAGCCAGCACAGAGTCAGTGCCCTAAACTGAGGAGAGAGGTAATCCACTGGTTATATATATTTAAATAGCCAGAACACTTTCAGTGCCCTAAACTGAGGAGAGTTTAAATCTCCTGGTTGTATATATTTAAACAGCCAGCACAGACTCAGTGCCCTAAACTGTGGATGGCGTAAATCTCCTGGTTATATATTTTTAAGCAGCCAGCACAGCGTAAGTGCCCTGAACTGAGGAGAGAGTAAATCTCCTGGTTATATATATTCAACCAGAAAGCACAGAGTCAGTGTCCTAAACTGTGGAGAGTTTAAATCTCCTGGTTATATATATTTAAACAGCCAGCACATAGTCAGTGCCCGAAACTGAGGAGTGTGTAAATCTCCTGGTTATATATATTCAACCGGAAAGCACAGAGTCAGTGTCCTAAACTGTGGAGAGGGGAAATCTCCTGGTTATATATATTCAACCAACCAGTACAGAGTAAATGCCCTAAACTGAGGAGAGTGTAAATCTCCTGGTTATATATATTCAACCAGCCAGCACAGAGTCAGTGCCCTAAACTGAGGAGAGCGTAAATCTCCTGGTTATATATATTCAACCAGCCAGCACAGAGTCAGTGCCCTAAACTGAGGACAGCTTAAATCTCCTTGCTATCTGTAATCAACCAGCCAGCACGGACACAGTGCCCTAAACTGAGGAGATTTATAAATCTCCTGGTTATGTATATATATATATATATATGTATAAAAAGCCAGCACGGAGTCATTGCCCTAAAATGAAGAGAGTGAAAATCTCCTGGTTATATATATTTAACCAGCCAGCACAGAGTCAGTGCCCGAAACTAAGGACAGTGCAAATCTCCTGGATATATGCAGGCAACCAGCCAGCACGGACTCAGTGCCCTAAACTGTGGAGATTTATAAATCTCATGGTTATATATATAATTAACCAGCCAGCACAGAATCATTGCCCTAAACTGAAAAGAGCGTAAATCTCCTGGTTATATATATTTAAATAGCCAGCACAGTTTCAGTGCCATTAACTGAGGAGAGGGTAAATCTCCTGGTTATATATATTTTACCAGCCAGCACAGAGTCATTGCCCTAAACTGTGGAGGGTGTAAATCTTCTGGTTATCTTTATTTAACCAGACAACACAGAGTTAGTGCCCTGAACTGAGGAGAGTGTAATTCTCCTGGTTATACTTTTGACACCAGCCAGCACAGAGTCAGTGCCCAAAACTGAGGATGGCGTAAATCTCATGGTTATATATTTGTAAACAGCCAGCACAGTGTAAGTGCACTGAACTGAGGAGAGAGTAAATCTCGTGGTTATATATATTTAACCAGCCAGCACAGAGTCATTGCCCCAAATTGAGGAGAGTTTAAATCTCCTGGTTATATATATTTAAACAGCCAGCACAGAGTCAGTGCCCGAAACTGAGGAGAGTGTAAATCCCCTGGTTATATACATTTAACCAGACAGCACAGACTCAGTGCCCTAAACTGTGGAGGGTGTAAATCTCCTGGTTATATATATTCAACCAGAAAGCACAGAGTCAGTGTCCTGAACTGTGGAGAGGGGAAACCTCCTGGTTATATATTATCAACCAGCCAGCACAGAGTCAGTGCCCTAAACTGAGGAAAGGGGACATCTTCTGGTTATATATATTTAACCAGCCAGCACGGAGTCAGTGCCCTAAACTGAGTAGAGTGTAAATCTCCTGGTTATATATATTGAACCAGCCAGCACAGAGTCAGTGCCCGAAACTGAGGAGAGTGTAAATCTCCTGGTTATATATATTTAAACAGCCAGCACCAAGTCAGTGTCCAATTCTGAGGAGAGTGTAAATCTCCTGGTTATATATATTTAACCAGCAGGGCCAGAGTCAGTGCCCTAAACTGAGAATAGTGTAAATCTCCTGGTTATATATATTTAACCAGCAGGGCCAGAATCAGTGCCCTAAACTGAGAATAGTGTAAATCTCCTGGTTATATATATTTAACCAGCAGGGCCAGAGTCAGTGCCCTAGACTGAGGAGAGTGTAATTCTACTGGTTATATATATTTAACCCGCCAGCACAGAGTCATTACCCCAAACTGAGTAGAGTGCCAATCTCCCGGTTATATATATTTTACCAGCAGGCGCAGAGCCAGTACCCGAAACTTAGGAGAGTGTAAATCTCGTGATTAGAAACATTTAACCACATAGCACTGACTCAGTGCCCTAAACTGAAGAGAGTGTAAATCTCCTGGTTATATATATTTAACCAGCCAGCACAGAGTCAATGCCCTAAACTGAGGATAATGTAAGTCTCCTGGCTAGATATATTCAAACAGCTGGCACAGAGTCAGTGGCCGAAACTGAGGAGAGTGTTAATCTCCTGGTTATATATATTTAACCAGGAGGCGCAGAGTCAGTGCCCGAAAGTGAGGAGAATGTAAATCTCCTGGTTATATATATTCAACCAGAAAGCACATACTCAGTGCCCTAAACTGTGGAGGCTGTAAATCTCCTGGCTATATATATTCAACCAGAAAGCACAGAGTCAGTGTCCTAAGCTGTGGAGAGGGGAAATCTCCTGGTTATATATATTCAACCAGCCAGCACAGAGTCAGTGCCCTAAACTGAGGAGAGCTTAAATCTCCTTGCTATCTATAATCAACCAGCCAGCACGGACACAGTGCCCTAAACTGAGGAGATTTATAAATCTCCTGGTTATGTATATATATATATATTTAAAAAGCCAGCACGGAGTCATTGCCCTAAACTGAAGAGTGTGAAAATCTCCTGGTTATATATATATTTAACCAGCCAGCACAGAGTCAGTGCCCGAAACTAAGGACAGTGCAAATCTCCTGGATATATGCATGCAACCAGCCAGCACAGAATCAGTGCCCTAAACTGTGGAGATTTATTAATCTCATGGTTATATATATAATTAACCAGCCAGCACAGAGCCATTGCCCTAAACTGAAAAGAGCGTGAATCTCCTGATTATATATATTTAAATAGCCAGCACATTTTCATTGCCCTAAACTGAGGAGAGTTTAAATCTCCTGGTTGTATATATTTAAACAGCCAGCACAGACTCAGTGCCCTGAACTCAGTAGAGTATAAATCTCCTGGTTATATTTATTTCAACAGCCAGCACAGAGTCAGTTCCTTAATCTGAGGAGAGTGTAAATCTCCTGGTTATATATATTTAAACAGCCAGCACAGCATAAATGCCCTAAACTGAGGAGAGTCTAAATCTCCTGGTTATATATATTTAACCAGCCAGCACAGCCTCAGTGCCCGAAACTGAGGAGAGTGTAAATCTCCTGGTTATATATATTTAACCAGCAGGGTCAGAGTCAGTGCCCGAGTTTGAGGAGAGTGTAATTCTCCTGGTTATATATATTTAGCCAGCCAGCACAAACTCAGAGCCCTACACTGAGGAGAGTGTAGATCAGACTCAGTGCCCTGAACTGAGGAGAGAGTAAACCTCCTGGTTATATATATTTAACCAGCCAGCACAGAGTCAGTGCCCTAAACTGAGGAGAGTGTAATTCTCCTGGTTATATATATTTAGCCAGACAGCACAGACTCAGTGCCCTAAACTTAGGAGAGTGTAAATCTCCTGATTATATATATTTCACCAGCCAGCACAGAGTCATTGCTCTAAAGTGAGGAGAGTGTAAATCCCCGGGTTCGATATATTTAACCTGCCAGCACAGAGTCAGTGCCCCAAACTGAGTAGAGAGCCAATCTCCCGGTTATATATATTTTACCAGCCCGCACAGAGTCATTGCTCTAAAGTGAGGAGAGTGCAAATCTCCTGGTTATATATATTTAACCAGCCAGCACAGAGTCAGTGCCCTAACCTGAGGAGAGTGTAAATCTACTGGTTATATATTTTCAACCAGCCAGCACAGAGTCAGTGCCCTAAACTGAGGCAGCACAAATCTCCTGGTTAAAAATATTTAAACAGCCAGCACAGAGTCAGTGCCCGAAACTGTGGAGAGGGGACATCTTCTGATTATATATATTAAACCAGCCAGCACGTAGTCAGTGCCCGAAACTGAGGAGAGTGTATATCTACTGGTTATATATATTCAACCAGAAAGCACAGAGTCAGTGTCCTAAACTGTGGAGAGGGGAAATCTCCTGGTTATATATATTCAACCGGCCAGCACAGAGTCAGCACCCGAAACTGAGGAGAGCGTAAATCTCCTGGTTATGTATATTTAACCAGCCAGCACGGAGTCAGTGCCCTAACCTGAGGAGAGTGTAAATCTACTGGTTATATATTTTCAACCAGCCAGCACAGAGTCAGTGCCCTAAACTGAGGCAGCACAAATCTCCTGGTTAAAAATATTTAAACAGCCAGCACAGAGTCAGTGCCCTGAACTGTGGAGAGGGGACATCTTCTGATTATATATATTAAACCATCCAGCACGTAGTCAGTGCCCGAAACTGAGGAGAGTGTATATCTACTGGTTATATATATTCAACCAGAAAGCACAGAGTCAGTCTCCTAAACTGAGGCAGCATAAATCTACTGGTTAAAAATATTTAAACATCCAGCACGTAGTCAGTGCCCGAAACTGAAGAGAGGGTAGATCTCTTGGATATATATATTTTTAACCAGCCAGCACAGACTCAGTGCCCGAAACTGAGGAGAGTGTAAATCTCCTGGTTATATATATTTAAATAGCCAGAACACTTTCAGTGCCCTAAACTGAGGAGAGTTTAATTCTCCTGGTTGTATATATTTAAACAGCCAGCACAGCTTAAATGCCCTAAATTGGGGAGAGTGTAAATCTCCTGGTTATATATATTTAACCAGCCAGCACAGACTCAGTGCCCTAAACTGAGGAGAGCTTAAATCTCCTGGTTATATATATTTAACCAGCAGTGTCAGAGTCAGTGCCCGAGACTGAGGAGAGAGTAATTCTCCTGGTTATATATGTTTAGCCAGCCAGCACAGACTCAGTGCCCTACACTGAGGAGAGTGTAAATCTCCTGGTTATATATAATGAACCAGCCCGCACAGAATCAGTGTCCTAAACTGAGGAGAGTGTAAATCTCATGGTAATATATATTTGACCAGCCAGAACAGAGACAGTGCCCTTAACTGAGGAGAGTGTAAATCTCCTGGTTATATATATATTTAACCAGCCAGCATAGAGTCATTGCCCTAAACTGCGGAGAGTCTAAATCTCCTTGTTATATACATTTAAGCAGACAGCACAGAGTCAGTGGCCTATACGGAGGAGAGTGTAAATCTCCTGGTTATATATCTTTACCCAGCCAACACAGAGGAAGTGCCCTAAACTGAGGAGAGTATAAATCTCCTGGTTATATATATTTAACCAGCCAGCACAGACTCAGTGCCCTAAACTGAGGAGAGCGCAAATCTCCTGGTTATATATATTGAAAAAGTCAGCACAGAGGAAGTGCTCTAAACTGAGGAAATGGGAAATCTTTGTGTTATATATATTTAACCAGCCAGCACAGAGTCAGTGACCGAAATTGAGGAGGGTGAAAATCTCCTGGTTATATATTTTTTACCAGCCAGCACAGTGTCAGTGCCCTAAACCGAGGAGAGGGGGAATCTCCTGGTTATATATATTTAACCAGCCAGCACAGAGTCATTGCCCTGAACTGAAGAGAGTGGAAATCTCCTTGTTATATATATTTAACCAGCCAGCAGAGTCAGTGCCCTAAACTGAGGAGAGCGTAAATCTCCTGGTTTTATATATATTTAAATAGGCAGCGCAGATTCAGTGCCCTAAACTGAGGAGAAGGTAAATGTCCTGGTTATATATATTTAAACAGCCAGCACGGAGTCAGTGCCCTAAACTGAGGAGAGTTTAAATCTCCTGGTTATATATATTTAACCGGCCAGCACAGAGTCAGTGCCCTAAACAGAGGAGAGTGTAAATCTCCTTTTTTTTATATATTTTACCAGCCAGCACAGACTCAGTGCCCTATACTGAGGAGAGGGGAAATCTCCTGGTTATATCTATATTTAAACTGCCAGCCCAGAGTCATTGATCTAAACTGAGGAGAGTGTAAATCTCCTGGTTATATATATTTAACAAGCCGGCACAGAGTCATTGCCCTAAACTGAGGAGAGCGTAAATCTCCTGGTTTTATATATATTTAAATAGGCAGCGCAGATTCAGTGCCCTAAACTGAGGAGAAGGTAAATGTCCTGGTTATATATATTTAAACAGCCAGCACATAGTCAGTGCCCGAAACTTAGGAGAGTGTAAATCTCCTGGTTATATATATTTAACCAGCCAGTGCAGACACTGAGCCCTAAACTGAAGACAGTGTAAATATCATGGTTATATATTTCTTTAGCCAACCAGCACTGGGTCATTGCTCTAAACTGAGGAGAGTGTAAATCTTCTGGTTATATATATTTAAACAGCCAGCACAGAGTCAGTGCCCTAAACTGAGGAAAGTGTAAAACTCGTGGTTTTATATATTTAACTAGCCAGCACAGAGTCAGTAGCCTAAACTGAGGAGAGTGTAAATCTCCTGGTTATATATGTTTAACCAGCCAGCACAAAGTCAGTGCCCTAAACTGAGGAGAGGGTAATTCCCCTGGATACATATATTTAACCAGCCAGCACAGAGTCCTTGCACTTACCTGAGGCGTGTGTAAATCTCCTGGTTATATAACCAGCCTGCACGGAGTCTGTGCCCGAAACAGAGGAGAGTGTAAAACTCCACGTTATATATATTTAATTTGCCAGTACAGAGTCATTGCCCTAAACTGAGGAGAGTATAAATCTCCTGGTTATGTATATTTAACCAGCCAGCACAGAGTCAGTGCCCTAAACTGAGGAGAGTGTAAATCACCTGGTTATACATATTTAACCAGACAGTGCACAGTCAGTCCCCTAAACTGAGGAGAGTGGAATTCACCTGGTTATATATATTTAACCCGCCAGCACAGAGTCATTGCACTAAACAGAGGAGAGGGAAAACCTCCTTGTTTTATATATTTTACCGGCCAGCACAGACTCAGTGCCCTGGACTGTGGAGAGGGGATATCTCCTGGTTATATCTATATTTAAACAGCCAGCAGAGAGTCAGAGCCCTAAACTGAGGAGAGTGTAAATCTCCTGGTTATATATAATTAACCAGCAGTGTCAGAGTCAGTGCCCTAAACTGAGGACAGTGTAATTCTCCTGGTTATATATATTTAGCCAGCCAGCACAGAATCAGTGCCCTAAACTGAGAAGAGTGTAAATCAGACACAGTTCCCTAAACTGAGGAGAGTGTAAATCTCCTGGTTATATATATTTAACAAGCCAGCACAGAGTCAGTGTCCAATTCTGAGGAGAGGGGAAATCTCCTGGTTATGTATATATTCAAACTGCCAGCATCTCCTGGTTATATATTTTTAAACAGCCAGCACAGAATCAGTACCTTAAACTGAGGAGAGGGCAAATCTCCTGGTTATATATATTTAACCAGCCAGCACAGAGTCAGTGCCCTAAACTGAGGAGAGTGTAAATGCCCTGGATATATTTTTTTAAACAGCCAGCGCAGAGTCACTGCCCTGAACTGAGGAGAGGGTAAATCTCCTGGTTTTATATATATATATCTATCTATATTTAACCAGCCAACACAGAGTCATTAGATTAGATTACTTACAGTGTGTAAACAGGCCCTTCGGCCCAACAAGTCCACACCGCCCCGCCGAAGCGCAACCCACCCATACCCCTACATTTACCCCTTACCTAACACTACGGACAATTTAGCATGGCCAATTCACCTGACCTGCACATTTTTGGACTGTGGGAGGAAACCGGAGCACCCGGAGGAAACCCACGCAGACACGGGGAAAACGTGCAAACTCCACACAGTTAGTCACCTGAGGCGGGAATTGAACCCGGGTCTCTGGCGCTGTGAGGCAGCAGTGCTAACCACTGTGCCACCGTGCCGCCCACATTGCCTTAAAATGAGGAGAGTGTAAATCTCCTGGTTATATATATTTAAACAGCCAGCACAGACTCAGTGCCCTAAACTGAGGAGATGATAAATCTTCTGGTTATATATATTTGCACAGCTGGCACAGCGTAAGTGCCCTAAACTGAGGACAGTGTAAATCTCCTGGTGATATATTTTTAACCAGCCAGCACAGAGTCATTGCCCTAAACTGAGGAGTGTGCAAATCTCCCGGTTATATATATTTAACTAGCCAGCACAGAGTCAGTGCCATAAACTGAGGAGAGGGGAAATGCCCTGGTTATATTTATGTAACCAGCCAGCACAAAGTCAGTGCCCTTAACTGAGAAGAGGGTAAATCTCCTGGTTATATATATATATATTTAACCAGCCAGCACAGAGTCATTGCCTTAAAGTGAGGAGAGTGTAAATCTCCTGGTAATATATATTTAAACAACCAGCACAGAGTGAAAGCCCTAAACTGAGGAGAGGGTAAATCTCTTGGTTATATCTATATTTAACCAGCCAGCACAGAGTCAGTGCCCTAAACTGAGGAGAGGGGAAATGCCCTGGTTATATTTATGTAACCAGCCAGCACAAAGTCAATGCCCTAAACTGAGGAGAGTGCAAATCTCCCGTTTATTTATATTTACCAGCAGGCGCATAGTCAGTGCCCTAAACTGACGAGAGTATAAATTCAGTGCCCTCAACTGAGGAGAGGGTAAATCTCCTGGTTATATATATTTAAACGGCCAGCACAGATTCAGTGCCCAAAACTGAGGAGAGTTTAAATTTCCTAGTTATATATATTAAACCAGCCAGCACAGATTGAGTGACCTAAACTGAGGAGTGTAAATCTTCTGGTTATGTAAATTCAAACAGCCAGCACAGAGTCAGCGCCCTCAACTGAGGAGAGGGTAGGTATCCTGGTTATATATATTTAACCGGCCAGAACACATTCAGTGCCCTAACCTGAGGAGAGTTTAAATCTCCTGGATATATATATATATATATTTAACCAGCAAGCACAGAGACATAGCACTAAACTGAGGAGAGTGTAAATCTCCTGGTTATATAAATTTAAACAGTCAACATAGACTCAGTGCCCTAAACTGAGGAGAGTGTAAATCTCCTGGTTATATATATTTTACAGCTAGCACAGATTCAGTGACCTCATCTGAGGAGATTTCAAATCTCCTGGTTACATATATTTAACCAGCCAGCACAGAGTCAGTGCCCTAAATGGAGGAGAGGGTAAATCTCCTGGTTATATATATTTAACCAGCCATCACAGAAACATTGCCTTAAACTGAGGAGAGTGTAAATCTCCTGGTGATATATATTTAAACAGCCAGCACAGATTCCGTGCCCTAAACTGAGGAGAGTGTAAATCTCCTGGTTATATACATTTAACCAACCAGCACAGATTCCGTGTAAATCTCCTGGTTATATACATTTAACCAACCAGCACAGATTCCGTGCCCTAAACTGAGGAGAGTGTAAATCTCCTGGTTATATACATTTAACCAACCAGCACAGATTCCGTGCCCTAACCTGAGGAGAGTGTATATCTTCTTGTTATATTCACACGGATGATCCCTTGAATGACAGGTCTAGCATATGAGGAACGGCTGAGGATACTGGGATTGTATTCGTTGGAGTTTAGAAGATTAAGGGGAGATCTAATAGAGACGTACAAAATAATACATGGCTTTGAAAAGGTGGATGCTAGAAAATTGTTTCTGTTAGGCGAGGAGACGAGGACCCGTGAACACAGCCTTAGAATTAGAGGGGGTCATTTCAGAACGGAAATGCGGAGACATTTCTTCAGCCAGAGGGTGGTGGGCCTGTGGAATTCATTGCCACGGAGTGCAGTGGAAGCCGGGACGCTAAATGTCTTCAAGGCCGAGATTGATAGGTTCTTCTTGTCTAGAGGGATTAAGGGCTACGGGGAGAATGCTGGCAAGTGGAGCTGAAATTCACATCAGCCATGATTGAATGGCGGAGTGGACTCGATGGGCCGAATGGCCTTACTTCCACTCCTATGTCTTATGGTCTTATGTCTTATGGTCTTATATATATTTAAACAGCCAGCACAGGGTAAGTGCCCTAAACTGAGGAGAGTGTAAATCTCCTGGTTATATATATTTAAACAGCCAGCACAGACTCAGTGCTCTAAACTGAGGAGAGGGTAAATCAACTGGTTATGTATTTATTTAACCAGACAGCACAGAGTCATTGCTCAAAAGTGAGGAGAGTGTAAATCTCCTGGTTATATATATTTAAACAGCCAGCACAGAGTCAGTGCCCGAAACTGAAAAGAGTTTAAAACCCCTGGTTATAGATATTTTAACAGCCAGCACAGAGTAAGTGCCCTAAACTTAGGGGAGTATAAGTCTCCTGGTTAGATATATTTAAACAGCCAGCTTAGAGTCAGTGCCCGAAACAGATGAGAGTGTAAATCTTCTGGTTATATACAATGAACCAGCCCGCACAGAGTTAGTGCCCTAAACTGAGGAGAGTGTAAATCTCCTGGTTATATATATTTAAACAGCCAGCACAGAGTCAGTGCCCTAAACTGAGGAGAGTGTAAGTCTCCTGGTTATATATATTTTACTAGCCAGAACAACGTCATGGCGGAAAACAGAGGACAGTGTAAAACTCCTGGTTTTATATATATATTTAACCAGCCAGCGCACACTCAGTGCCCTAAACTGAGGGGAGAGCGAAAATCTCCTTTTTATATATATTCAAACAGTCAGCACAGAGGTAGTGTCCAAAACTTAGGAGAGGGGAAATCTTCTTGTTATATGTATTTAACCAGCCAGCACAGCGTCAGTGACCGGAACTGAGAAGATTTGAAAATCTCCTGGTTATGTATATTTAACCAGCCAGCACAGAGTCATTGCCCTTAACTGAGGTGAGCGTAAATCTCCTGGTGATATATATTTAAACAGCCAGCACAGATTCCGTGCCCTAAACTGAGGAGAGTGTAAATCTCCCGGTTATATATATTTAAACAGACAGAGCAGAGTCAGTGCCTGAAACTTGGAGAGTGTAAATCTCCTGTTTATACACATTTCACCAGCCAGCACAGACTCCGTGCCCTAAACTGAAGAGAGTGTAAATCACCTGGTTATGTATTTATTTAACCAGACAGCACAGGGTCATTGCTCTAAACTGAGGAGAGTGTAAATATCCTGGTTATATATATTTACACAGCCAGCACAGAATCAGTGCCCTAAACTGAGTAAAGAGTAAAACTCGTGGTTATATATATTCAACTCGCCAGCACAGAATCAGTGCCCTAAACAGAGGAGAGTGTAAATCACCTGGTTATATATATTTAACCAGCCAAAACGGAGACAGTGCCCTTAACTGAGGAGAGTGTAAATCTCCTGGTAATATATATTTCACCAGCCAGCACAATGTCAGTGCCCTAATGAGAGTATAAATTTTCTGGTTGTGTATATTCAACCAGCCAGCACAGATTCAGTGCCCTCAACTGAGGAGAGGGTAAATCTCCTGGTTATATATATTTAAACGGCCAGCACAGATTCAATGCCCTAACCTGAGGAGAGTTTAAATCTCCTGGTTATATATATTTAACCAGCCAGCACAAAGATATAGCGCTCAACTGAGGAGAGTGTAAATCTCCTGGTTATATATATTTAACCAGCCAGCACAGACTCAGTGCCAGAACTGAGGAGAGCGTAAATTTACTGGTTATATATATTTAACCAGCTGGTGCAAAGTCAGTGCCCAAAACTGAGGAGAGTGTAAATCTCCTGTTTTATATATTTAAACAGCTCGTGCTGAGTCTGTGCCCTAAACTGAGGAGAGTGTAAACCACCTGGTTATATATATTTAACCAGCCAGCGCCGAGTCAGTGCCCTAATCTGAGGGGAGAGCGTAAATCTCCTTTTTATATATATTCAAACAGTCAGCACAGAGGTAGTGTCCTAAACTGAGGAGAGGGGAAATCTTCTTGTTATATATATTTAACCAGCCAGCACAGCGTCAGTGACTGAAACTGAGTAGAGTGAAAATCTCCTGGTTATGTATATTTAAAAAACCAGCACAGAGTCATTGCCCTGATCTGAGGAGAGAGTAAATCTGCTGGTTATATATATGATTAGACTTACAGTGTGGAAACAGGCTCTTCGGCCCAACAAGTCAACACCGACATGCCGAAGCGCAACCCACCCATACCCCTACCCTAACACTACGGGCAATTTAGCGTGGCCAATTCACCTGAGCCTGCACATCTTTTGGACGGTGGGAGGAAACCGGAGCACCCGGAGGAAACCCACGCAGACACGGGAAGAATGTGCAAACTCCACACAGGCAGTCGCCTGAGGCGGGAACTGAACCCGGGTCTCTGACGCTGTAAAGCCGCAGTGCTAACAACTGTACCACCGTGCCGCCCTCATTTAAGCAGCCAGCACATAGTCAGTGCACGAAACTGAGGAGAGCGTAAATCTCCTGGTGATATATATTTAAACAGCCAGCACAGACTCAGTGCCCTAAATAAAGGAGGGTAAATCTCCTGGTTATATATATATACATATCTTTAACCAGCCAGCACAGAGTCATTGGCCTAAACTGAGGAGAGCGTAAATCTTATGGTTATATATATTTAACCAGACAACACCGACTCAGTGCCCTAAACGGAGTAGGTTGTAAATCTCCTGGTGATATATATTTAAACGGCCAGCACAGATTCCGTGCCCTAAACTGAGGAGAGTGTAAATCTCCTGGTTATACATTTTTAACCAGCCAACACAGAGTCAGTGCTCTAAACTGAGGAGAGTGCAAACTCCCGGTTATATATATTTAACCAGCCAGCACGGAGTCAGTACCCTAAAGTGAGGAGAGTGTAAATATCCTGTTTATATATATTTAAACAGCCAGGGCAGAGTCAGTGCCTGAAACTTAGGAGAGTGGAAATCTCCTGGTTATATACATTTCACCAGCCAGCACAGACTCAGTGCTCAAAACTGAAACGAGTGTAAATCACCTGGTCATGTATTTATTTAAACAGCCAGCACAGAGTCATTGCCCTAAACTGAGGAGTGTTTAAAACTCCTGGTTATAGATATGTTAACAGCCAGCACAGAGTCAGTGCCCTAAACTTAGGGGGGTATAAATCTCCTGGTTAGGTATATTTAAACAGCCAGCTTAGAGTCAGTGCCCGAAACAGATGAGAGTGTAAATCTTCTGGTTGTGTATATTCAACCAGCCAGCACAGATTCAATGCCCTGCCCTGAGGAGAGTTTAAATCTCCTGGTTATATATATTTAACCAGCCAGCACAAAGATATAGCGCTCAACTGAGGAGAGTGTAAATCTCCTGGTTATATATATTTAACCAGCCAGCACAGAGTCAGTGCCCTAAACTGAGGAGAGTGTAAATTTCCTGGTTATATATTTTTTACTAGCCAGAACAAAGTCATGGCGCAAATCTGAGGAGAGTGTAAAACTCCTGGTTTTATATATATATTTAACCAGCCATCGCAGATTCAGTGCCCTACACTGAGGAGGGTTAAAATCTCCTGGTTATATATATTTAACCAGTCAGCACAGAGTCATTGCCCTAAACTGAGGAGAGTATTAATCTCCTGGTAATATTTATTCAACCATCCAGCACAGAGTCAGTGCCCTAAAATGAGGAGAGTGTAGATCTTCTGGTTATATATATTTAACCAGCCAGAACGGAGACAGTGCCCTTAACTGAGGAGAGTGTAAATCTCGTGGTTATATATATATTTAACCAGCCAGCATACAGTCATTGCCCTAAACTGAGCAGAGTGTTAATCTCCTGGTTATATTTATTCAACCATCCAGCACAGAGTCAGTGCCCTAAACTGTGGAGAGTGTAAATCTCCTGGTTATATATATTTAGCCAGCCATCACAGAGTCATTGCCCTAAACTGAGGAAAGTGTAAATCTCCTGGTTATATATATTTAACCAGCCAGCACAGACTCAGTGCCCTAAACTGAGGAGAGTGTAAAACCCGTTGTTATACATATTTTACTAGTTAGCACAGAGTCAGTGCCCAAAATTAAGGAGACTATAAATCAACAGGTTATATATATTTGAACAGCCAGCACAGACTCAGTGCCCTAAACTGTTGAGAGGGTAAATCTCCTGGTTATATATATATTTAAAGAGCCATCACAGAGCCATTGCCCTAAACTGCGGAGATTGTAAATATCCTGGTTTGAGATATATTGAAACAACCAGTGCAGAGTCAGTGCCTTAAACTGAGGAGAGTGTAAATCACCTGGTTATAGATATTTAACCAGCCAGCGCAGAGTCAGTCAGTGCCCTAAACTGGGGACAGTGTGAATCTCCTGGTTATGTATATTTAAACAGCAAGCACTGAGTTAGTGCCCTAAACTGAGGAGAGTGTAAATCTCCTGGTTCTATATATATTTAACCAGCCAGCGCAGAGTCAGTGCCCTTAACTGAGCAGGTGGAAATCTCCTGGTAATATTTATTCAACTTACCAGCACAGAGTCAGTGCCCAAAACAGAGGAGAGTGTAAATCTCCTTGATATATATTTTTAACCAGCCAGCACAGACTCAGAGCCCTAAACGGAGGAGAGCATATATCTCCTGGTTATATATATTTAACAAGCCAGCATAGATTCTTTGCCTTAAACTGAGGAGAATGTAATTCTCCTGGTTATATATATTTAACCAGCCTGCACAGGGTCAGTGCCCTCAACTGAGGAGAGTGTAAATCTCCTGGTTATATATATTTTACCAGCCAGAACAGAGTCATTGCCCTCAACTGAGGCTAGTGGAAATCTACTGGTTTTATATATATATTTAACCAGCAAGCGCAGAGTCTGTGCCCTAAACTGAGGAGACTGTAAACCTCCTGGCTGGATACATTTATTTAACCGGCTGGATACATTTATCCAGCCAGCACAGACTCAGTGCCCAAAACTGAAGAGAGGGTAAATCTCCTGGTTATGGTTTTATTTAACCAGCCAGCACAGAGTCATTGCCCTAAACAGAGGACAGTGTGAATCTCCTGGTAATATATATTTAAACAGCCAGCACAGAGTCAGTGCCCTAAACAGAGGCGAGTGTAAAACCCGTGGTTATATATATTTAACTAGTTAGCACAGAGTCAGTGCCCTAAATTAAGGAGAGTGTAAATCTCCTGGATATATATATTTTACCAGACAGCGCAGAGTCAGTGCCCTAAACTGAGAAGACTGCAAATCTCCTTGTTATATTTATTTAATGAGACAGCACAGAGTTAGTGCCCTAAACTGAGCAGAGTGTAAATCACCTGGTGATATATATTTAACCAGACAGCGCAGAGTCAGTGCCCGAAACTGAGGAGAGTGTAATTCTCCTGGTTAGAAATATTTAACCAGCAAGCACAATGTCCATGCCATACACCGGGGACAGTGTAAATCTCCTGGTTACATATATTTAACCAGCAAGCGCTGAGTCAGGGCCCTAAACTGACGTCAGTGTAAATGTCATGGTTCTTTTTATATTTAACCAGCCAGCGCAGAGTCAGTGCCCAAAACTGAGCAGAGTGTAAATCTCCTGGTTATATCTATTCAACCAGCCAGCACAGAGTCAGTGCCCTAAACTGAGGAGAGTGCAAATCTCTTGGTTAAATATATTTAACGAGCCAGCACAGACTCAATGCCCTTAACTGAGGAGAGTGAAAATCTTCTGGTTATATATATTTTAACAGCCAGCACAGAGTCAGTGCCCTAAACTGAGGGGAATGTAAATCTCCTTTTTATTTTTATTTAACCAGCGAGTACAGATTCAGTGCTCTAAACTGTGGAGAGGGTCAATCCCCTGGTTGTGTATATATAGAACCAGCCAGCACAGAGTCATTGCCCTAAACTGTGAAGAGTGCAAATCTCCTGGTTATATAAATTTAAACAGCCAGCACAGCGTAAGTGCCCTAAACTGAGGAGTGTGCAAATCTCATGGTTATATATATTTATCCAGCAGGTGCAGAGTCAGTGCCCAAAACTGAGGAGAATGTAAATATCCAGGTTATATATATTTAAAATGCCAGCGCAAAGTCAGTGCCCGAAACTGAGGAGAGTGTAAAGCTCCGGGTTATATATATTTTACCAGCCAGCTGAGAGTCAGTGCCGTAATCTGAGGGTCGTGTAAGTCTCCCGGCTAGACATATTCAACCAACCAACACAGAGTCAGTGCCCTAAACTGAGGAGAGTGTAAAACTCGTGGGTATATATTTAACAATCCAGCACAGAGTCAGTACCCGAAACTTAGGAGAGTGCAAATCTCCGGGTTATATATATTTAACCAGCCAGCTGAGAGTCAGTGCCCTAATCTGAGGGTAGTGTAAGTCTCCCGGCTAGACATATTCAACCAACCAACACAGAGTCAGTGCCCTAAACTGAGGAGAGTGTAATTCTCCTGGTTACATATATTTAACCAGCCAGCACAGATTCAGTGACCTAAACTGAGGAGAGTGTAATTCTTCTGGTTATGTATATTCAACCAACCAGCACAGCATAAGTGTCCTAAACTGAAGAGAGTGTAAATCTCCTGGTTATGCATTTATTTAACCAGCCAGCACAGAGTCATTGCTCTGAACTGAGGACTGTTTATATCTCCTGGTTTTATATGTATTTAAACAGCCAGCACAGAGGCAGTGCCTTAAACTGAGGAGAGTGTAAAACTCGTGGGTATATATTTAACAAGCCAGCACAGAGTCAGTGCTCTAAACGAAGGAGAGGGTAAATCTCCGGGTTATGCATATTTGACCAGCCAGCTTAGAGTCAGTGGCCTAAACTGAGGTTAGTGTAAGTCTCCCGGATAGATATATTCAACCAGCCAGCACAGAGTCAGTGCCCTAAACGGAGGAGAGTGTAAAACTCGTGGTTATATATATTTAACAAGGCAGCACAGATTCAGTGCTCTAAACTAAGGGGAGTGTAAATCTCCTGGTTATATATATTTTAACAGGCCAGCACAGAGTCAGTGCCCGAAACTTAGGAGAGTGTAAATCTCCGGGTTTTTTTCTATTTAACCAGCCAGCGTAGAGCCAGTGCCCTAATCTGAGGGTAGTGTAAGTCTCCCGGCTAGATATATTCAACCAACCTGCACAGAGTCAGTGCCCTAAACTGAGGAGAGTGTAATTCTCCAGGTTATATATATTTAACCAGCCAGCACAGATTCAGTGACCGAAACTGAGGAGAGGTTAAGTCTCCTGGTAAACCAGCCAGCACAGAGTCATTGCCCTAAACTGACGAGAGTGTAAATCGACTGGTTATATATATATAAAAAGCCAGCACAGAATCAGTGCCCTAAACTGAGGAGAGTGTAAATCTCCTGGCTATAAATATTCAACTAGCCAGCACAGAATCAGTGCCCTAAACTGAGCAGAGGGTAAATCTCCAGGTTATATATATTTAACCAGCCAGCACAGACATCGTGCCCTAAACTGTGCAGACGGTAAATCTCCTGGTTATATATATATTTAACCAGCCAGCACAGAGTCATTGCCCTAAACTGAGGAGAGTGTAAATCTCCAAGTTATCAACTTAAACAGCCAGCACAGAGTCAGTGCCCTGAACTGAGGAGAGGGTAAATCTCCTGGTTATATATATTTAACCAGCCAGTACAGAAGCAATGATCGAAACTGAGGAGAGGGTAAATCGACTGGTTATATATATTTAAAAAGCCAGCACAGAGTCATTGCCCTAAACTGAGGAGAGTGTAAATCTCCTGGCTATAAATATTCAACCAGCCACCACAGAATCAGTGCCCTAAACTGAGAAGAGGGTAAATCTACAGGTTATATATATTTAACCAGCCAGCACAGACATCGTGCCCTAAACTGCGCAGACGGTAAATCTCCTGGTTATATATATTTAACCAGCCAGCACAGAGTCAGTGCCCTAAACTGAGGAGAGTGTAAATCTCCAAGTTATCAACTTAAACAGCCAGCACAGAGTCAGTGCCCTGAACTGAGGAGAGGGTAATTCTCCTGGTTATATATATTTAACCAGCCAGTACAGAAGCAATGATCGAAACTGAGGAGAGGGTAAATCCCCTGGTTATATATATTGAACCAGCCAGCACAGAGTCATTGCCCTAAACTGAGGAGAGTGTAAATCTCCTGATTATATATATTTAAACAGCCAGCACAGGATCAGTGCCCTAAACTGAGAAGAGGATAAATCTCCTGGTTATATATATTTAAACAGCCAGCACAGCATAAATGCCCTAAATTGAGGAGAGTGTAAATCTCCTGATTATATATATTTAAACAGCCAGCACAGGATCAGTGCCCTCAACTGAGGAGAGTGTAAATCTCCTGGTTTTATATATAGAGAGTTAACCAGCCAGCACAGAGTCAGTGCCCTAAACCGAAGAGAGGATAAATCTCCTGGTTATATATATACATTTAACGAGCAAGCACACAGTCAGCGCCCTAAACTGAGGAGAGCGTAAATCTCCTGGTTATATTTATTTAAACAGCCAGCACAGCGTAAATGCCCTAAATTGAGGAGAGTGTAAATCTCCTGGTTTGATATATTTAACCATTCAGCACAGAGGCATTGCCTCAAACTGAGGAGAGTGTAAATCTCCTGGTAACATATATTTAAGCAGCCAGCACAGAGTCATTGCCCTATACTGAGGAGAGTGTAAATCTCCTGGTAACATATATTTAAGCAGCCAGCACAGAGTCATTGCCCAAAACTGAGGAGTGTGTAAATCTCCTGGTAACATATATTTAAGCAGCCAGCACAGAGTCATTGCCCTAAACTGAGGACAGGGTAAATCTCCTGGTTATAAATATATATTTAACCAGCGAGCAGAGTCATTGCCTTAAACTGAGGAGAGCGTAAATCTCCTGGTTATGTATATTGAAACAGCCAGCACAGAGTCAGTGCCCTAAACCGAAGAGAGGATAAATCTCCTGGTTATATATATACATTTAACGAGCAAGCACACAGTCAGTGCCCGAAACTGAGGACAGCGTAACTCTCCTGGTTATATATATTTAACCAGCCAGCACAGAGTCAGTGCCCTAAACTGAGGAGAGTGTTAATCTCCTGGTAACATATACTTAACCAGCCAGCACAGAGTCATTGCCCTAAACTGAGTAGAGCGTAAATCACCTGGTTATATACATTTAAACAGCCAGCACAGAGTCAGTGCCCTAAACTGAAGACAGGGTAAACTCCTGGTTATAAATATATATTTAACCAGCCAGCAGAGTCATTGCCTTAAACTGAGGACAGCGTAAATCACCCGGTTATGTATATTTAAACAGCCAGTACAGAATCAGTGCCCTAACTTTGGAGAGTGTAAATCTCCTGGTTATATATATTCAACCAGCCAGCACAGACGCAGTGCCCTAAACTGAGGAGAGGGTAAATCTCCTGGTTTTATATATATATATATATATATATATATATATATATATATGTATATAACTGCCAGCACAGAGTCATTGCCATAAACTGAGGAGAGTGTAAATCTCTTGTTTATATATATTCAAACAGCCAGCTGAGTCAGTACCTATACTGAGGAGAGTGTAAATCTCCTTTTTATATATATTGAACCAGCAAGTACAGATTCAGTGCCCTAAACTGTGGAGAGGGTCAATCCCCTGGTTGTATATATTGAACCAGCCAGCACAGAGTCATTGCCCTAAACTGTGAAGAGTGCAAATCTCCTGGTTATATAAATTTAAACAGCCAGCACAGCGTAAGTGCCCGAAACTGAAGAGAGTGTAAATCTCCTGGTTATATATATTTATCCAGCAGGCGCAGAGTCAGTGCCCTAAACTGAGGAGAGTGTAAATATCCAGGTAATACATATTTAAACAGCCAACGTAGAGTCAGTGCCAGAAACTTAGGAGAGTGTAAATCTCCTGGTTATATACATTTAACCAGCCAGCGCAGACTCAGTGCCCTAAACTGAAGAGAGTGTAAATCTCCTGGTTATGTATTTATTTAACCAGCCAGAACAGAGTCATTGCTCTAAACTGAGGAGAGTGTAAATCTCCTGGTTATATATATTTAAACAGCCAGCACAGAGTCAGTGCCCGAAACAGACGAGAGTGTAAAACACGTGGTTATATATATTTAACAAGGCAGCACAGATTCAGTGCTCTAAACTAAGGAAAGTGTAAATCTCCTGGTTATATATATTTTAACAGGCCAGCACAGAATCAGTGCCCTAAACTGAGGAGAGTGTAAATCTCCTGGTTCTATATATTTAACCAGCCAGCACAGATTCAGTGCCCTAAACTGAGGAGAGGGTAAATCTCCTGTTTATATGCATAGATATATTTAACCAGCCAGCACAGATTAAGTGCCCTAAACTAAGGAGAGTGTAAATCTTCTGGTTTTTTATCTTCAACCAGCCAGCACAGACTCAGTGCCCGAAACTGAGGAAAGTTTAAGTCTCCTGGTTATATATATTTAACCAGCCAGCACAGAGTCATTGCAATAAACTGAGGAGAGTGTCAATCACCTGGTTATGTATATTTAAACAGCCAGCACAGAGTCAGTGCGCTAAACTGAGGAGAGTGCAAAACTCCTGGTTATATATCTTTAACCAGCCAGGACCGAGTCAGTGCCCTAAACTGAGGACAGGGTAAATCTCCTGATTATATATATTTAACCAGCCAGCACAAAGTCAGTGCCCTAAACTGAGGAGAGGTAACCAGCCAGCACAGAGTCTTTGCCCTAAACTGAGGAGAGCGAAAATGTCTTGGTTTTAGCACAGAGTCAGCACCTAACCTGAGTAGAGTGTAAATGTCGTGTTTAAATACATTTAACCAGCCAGCCCTGAGTCATTGCCTTAAACTGAGGAGAGTGGATATCTCCTGGTTATAAATATTCAACCAGCCAGCACAGAGTCAGAGCCCGAAACTGAAGAGAGGGTATACCTCCTGGTTATATATATTTAACCAGCCAGTGCAGATTCTTTGCCCTAACCTGAAGAGAATGTAATTCTCCTGGTTATATATATTTAACCAGCAAGCACAATGTCAGTGCAATACAATGCGGACAGAGTAAATCTCCTGGTTATGTATATTTAACCAGCCAGCGCAGAGTCAGTGCCCTAAACTGAGCAGAGTGTAAATCTCCTGGTTATATTTATTCAAACAGCCAGCACAGAGTCAGTGCACTAAACTGAGGAGAGGCTATATACCCTGGTTATATATATTTTACCAGCCAGCACAGAATCAGTGCCCAAAACTGATGAGAGTGTAAATCTCCTGGTTATATATATTTTTCCAGCCAGCACATACTCAGTGCCCTAAAATGAGGAGAGTCGATATCTCCTGGTTCTCTTTTTAACCAGCCAGCACAGAGTCAGATCCCTAAACTGAGGAGAGTGTAAAACTCCTGGTTATATGTATCTAATCAGCCAGCACAGAGTCATTGCCCTAAACTGAGGAGAGTAAAATTTCCCGGTTATATATATTTAACCAGCAGGTGCATAGTCAGTACCCTAAACTGAGGAGAGGGTAAATCTCCTGGTTATATATATTTTTCCAGACAGCACAGAGTCAGTGTCCTAAACTGAGGAGGGTTTCAACCACCTGGTGAGATATATTTATCCGGCCAGCGCTTACTCAGTGCCCTCAACTGAGCAGAGTGGAAATCTCTTGGTTATATATATTTTACTAGACAGCGCAGAGTCGGTGCCCTAAACTGAGGAGAGTGTAATTCACCTGGTTATGTATATTTAATTAGCAAGCACAATGTCAGTGCCATACACTGGGGACAGTGTAAATCTCCTGGTTATGTATATTTAACCAGCAAGCACTGAGTGAGTGCCCTAAACTGAGGTCAGTATAAATCTCCTGGTTCTATATATATTTAACCAGCCAACGCAGAGTCAGTGCCCTAAACAGAGGAGAATGTAAATCACCTGGTTATATTTATTCAACCAGACAGCACAGAGTCAGTGCCCTCAACTGAGGAGAGTGTAAATCTCCTGGTTATATATATTTAACCAGCCAGCACAGATTCTTTGCCCTAAACTGAGGTGAATGTAATTCTCCTGGTTATATATATTTAACCAGCAAGCACAATGTCAGTGCCATACATTGCGGACAGTGTAAATCTCCTGGTTATGTATATTTAACCAGCCAGTGCATAGTCAGTGCCCTAAACTGAGCAGAGTGTAAATCTCCTGATTATATTTATTCAAACAGCCAGCACAGAGTCAGTGCCCTAAACTGAGGAGAGTGTAAATCTCCTGGTTATATATATTTAAACAGCCATCACAGAGTCATTGTCCGAAACGGAGGAGAGTTTAAATCTTCTGGTTAAATATATTATACATGTCCATAAGTGGACCAGCCAATATTTCTGTAAATTCTTTATAGAATTCAGCTTGAAAACAATCTGCGCCCGGTGCCTGACTGCTCTGAAATTGCCTAATTGCATCAAGTATTTCTTGGACTGTTCGAGGAGCATTTCGGACTGATACCTGTTCCGGAGTTAGGCCCAGAAAGGTCAATTTTTTGTAAAAAATGACTGCATCCTCCTAGTCCTATCTTCACAATCCTGCGATTTATATAACTCAGAATAAAATTCTCTAAAGATCGCATTAATCTTTTTATGATCATGAGTCAAAATACCCGTACTTTCCTTGATAGATGTAATAGTCTGAGGGGCCTTTTTTTTCTTTGTGAGAAATGCTAAGTATCTACCCGGTTTGTCGCCATATTCATATAACCTTTGTTTTGCAAATAATATTTCCCTCTTAGCCATTTGAGTAAGCGTCGTGTTTAGAGCTGTCCTAAGAGCCGTAATCCTTTGCAATTTAATAATAGAAGGTCTATCGGTATTTGCTGTTTCAGCTGCTTTTAAGCGAGCTTCAAGCAGACGCTGTTGTTCTCCCTTTAATTTTTTCTGGGTCGCTGAGTAGGAGATGATCAAACCTCGCGTGTAAGCTTTGATGGTCTCCCACATCATTGGTGGGTTGCTAGCCGTACCTGAATTAATTTCTTAAAAAGTTTTAAATTCTTGAGAGAAGTATTTTACAAATTTACTATCTTTCATCAGGAAGGGGTCCATACGCCAATGCCAAGGGGATGTCCCATTGTTCCTCGCCTTAGTTTCCATATATACAGCAGCGTGGTCGGAAATTGCGAAACTACCTATTATACAGGATGATATGGAATTTAAAAAAATTGAGGGGGCAAAAAACATATCAATTCTGGTATGACATTTATGTGGATTGGAGTAGAAAGAAAAATCCCTGCCCTGTGGATGAAGACATCTCCATACATCTACTAATCCGAATTCTTTGTTCAGATCCACCAATTGTCTCGATTTGGGAGATACTCCTGCAGTACTCTTGGGAATCCTATCTGTTTCCGGATCCATAATACAATTAAAGTCTCCCCCTATAATTGTATGACCGGCACCAAAAGCCATCAATTTTGAAAAGGCTTCCGTTATAAATTTAAAGGGGTGTGCCGGGGGTGGGGCAGTACAAATTTAAAATCCCATATTCCTCTCCATGTATGAGGGCTTTAATCAAAATATATCGCCCAGATTCATCTTTTATCAGATTTAGAATTTTGAAAGGGAAGTTCTTTCGAACAAGAATAACAATTCCCTTCCTTTTTGAGCTAAAAGAAGAAAAAAAGGCCTGATCAAATCCACCCTGTCGTAATTTCAAGTGTTCTTTATCCGACAGGTGTGTCTTCTGTAGGAGAGCTATATCAACTCTTTCTTTCTTAAGATTTGATAATATTTTCTTCCTTTTGACTGGCGAATTACTCCCCTTGATATTCCAGGTGCACCACATAACCGACTGATCAACCATAATCATCCAGGCAAATCCGAGACCCCTCGGGAGGGGAAACCCTATCCAGAACATCCCGAGCATAGAGTATATAAAATTTACAAAAATAAAGGCTCTCTAATACACTCCCAACAGTATAATAAAAAACTATTTCTAAATTAAAAAAATATAAAACATATCTAAGTGGAGATTTTCCCCTTTGTTCCCAGGGGGTATCACTTCCTTCCCCGACATCTTATTCCCCCCAATCTCCTACCCACTAACTTCCCAACATCTCCTTCCCCCATATCTCCTTCCTCCCCATCTCCTTCACCCCCTATCTAGTTCCCCCTTCCTTCCCCCTATCTTCTTCCCCCATCTCCTTCCCCCTCCTTCCCCCTTCCTTCCCCCTTCCTTCCCCATCTCCTTCCCCCTTCCTTGCTCCCCATCTCCTTCCCCCAACTCCTTCCCCCTTCCTTCCCAATCTCCTTCCCCTTTCCTTCACCCCATTCTCCTTCCCCCCATCTCCTTCCCCTTCCTTCCCCCATCTCCTTCCCCTATCTCCTTCCTCCTTCCTTCGCCCCCTATCGCCTTTCCCCCTTCCTTCCCCCATTTCCTTCCCCCTTCCTTCCCCCTCTCTCCTTCCCCCCTCCTTTCCCCATCTCCTTCCCCCCATCTCCTTCCCCAATCTCCTTCCCCATTTCTTCACCCATCTCTTTCACCCCTAGCTCCTTCCCCTTCCTTCCCCCATCTCCTTCCCCACATCTCATTCCCCCTTCCTTCCCCCCATCTCCTTCCCCTATCTCCTTGCCCCATCGTTCCCCTATCTCCTTCACCCTTCCTACCCCCATCTCCTTCCCCATCTCTTTCCCCTTCCTTCCCCGTATCTCCTTCTCCCCTATCCCCTTGCCCCTATCTCCTTCCCCCATCTCCCTCCCCCATCTCCTTACCCCCATCTCCTTCCCCCATCTCCTTCTCCCATATCTCCTTCCCCCATCTCCTTCCCCAATCTCCTTCTCCCATATCTTCTTCCCCCCATCTCCTTCCCACCTATCTCCTTCCCACCCATCTCCTTCCGCCTTCGTTCCCCCATCTCTTTACCCCTATTTCCCTCCACCCCATCTCCTTCCCCCTTTCTTCCTCCTTATCTGCGTCCCCCCATCTCCTTGCCCCATCTCCTTCCCCCTTCCTTCCCCCCTTCTCCTTCCCCCGATCTCCTTCACCACTATCTCCTTCCCTTCCATCTCCTTCCACCATCTCCTTCCCCCTTCCTACCTCCCATCTCCTTCCCCCATCTCCTTCGCCCTTCCTTCCCCACATCTCTTTCCCCATCTCCTTCCCCCATCTCCTTCTCCCCTCCTTTTGCCCCTATCTCCTTCCCCCATCTCCTTTTCCCTATCTCCTTACCGCATCTCCTTCCCCATTTCTTCCCCCCATCTCTTTCACCCCCATCTCCTTCCCCCCTATTTCATTCCCCCTTCCTTCCCCCATCTCCTTCCCCCTCTCTCCTTCCCCCTTCATTCCGGTCTCTCCTTCTCCCCTCTCTCCTTCTCCCCTCTCTCCTTCCTCCTTCTCTCCTTCCCCCTTCTCTCCTTCTCCTCTCCCCTTCCCTCCCCTCTCTTTTGCCCCCTCTATTTCCCCCCTCGCTCCTTCCCCTCGCTCCTCCCTCCCCTCTGTCCTTCCCCACTCTCTACTTCCCCCCTCTCTCCTTCCGCCCTCTCCTTCCCCACATCTACGTTTCGCCCTCTCCTTCGCCCCCCCCCTTCACTCTATCTCCTTCTGACAACCCTCCTCCCCCTCTCTTTCACTCCCTGTCCATTCGCCCTTCCTCCCTCTCCTTCCACCCTTCCCCTCTCTCCTTACGACACTCTTTTCCTCACTCTTTCCCCCTCTCTCCTTCCCCCCCCAACATCCCCTCCCTCCCTTTCCGCTCCTTCCCCCTCTCTCCTTCCCCCAATTCCTTCTGACATCTCTCCTCTTCACTCTCTGCCTCCGTCTCCTTGCCCCCCTCCTTCCCCCTCCTTCTCCCTCTACTTCCCCCCTTTCCCCTACTCACCTTCACCCCATTCCCCCTCTTCTTCCCCCTCTCCTTCCCCCGCTCTCCTTCCCCCGACTCTCAAACCCCTCTCTCTCTCCTTCCCCTCTTCCCATCTCTTCTTCCCCCTCTCCTTACCCCATCTCTACTTTCACCCTCTCTCTTTCCCCCCTCTCCTTCCCCCCTTTCCCTCCCTCTCCTTCCCCCCTCTGCTTCCCCCTCACCTTACTCCATCTCTACTTTCATCCCCTCTCCTTCCCCTTTCCTTCCCCCCTCTCCTCACCCCCTCTCTCCTTCCGCCCTCCTTCCCCACCTCTCCTTACCCCTCTCTCCTTCCCCACCTCGCATTACACCCCTTCCCCCCTCCTTTCCACCCTCTCTCCTACCCCTCCTTCCCCCCTCCCTCCCCCTCTCCTTCCCTGCTCCTTCCCCCCTCGATCTTATCCCTCTATCACTCCCTCCTTCCCCCACTCTCTCTCTGTGTATCTTGTGTTCTTTTACCCCTTTGTCTCAAACACAATCACCTTGTGCTTCAAAATACTTCCATCTCTCCTACTTCAAATACCCACGAGTCACATTGCTGTGTGTGAGACGGTTTTATTTGTTTAAAATATCAACAAACGAAGCTGGAGAGGGTGTGAGAGAGGGGACAGAGAGAGAGAGAGAGAGAGAGAGAGATACGGACAGACAGAGAGATCCCCTCCCAGATACTCAGGGAATTGAATTGAACCGGCCAATCTGTGTCTTATTTATGCGATTATCACATTTGATCACCCAGGCCTGGACACATCCCACATTACTCTGACATTAGAACAAGTCTTTGGGGAGAGTTTAAGGCTTTAATTCCCTTCTTGGGGAGTCTGGTCTGTCAGACATTTTCTGCGGATTCATATATTTGTATTAAATCGCAAGTCCCCAGTTACTTTAACCCCAGGCTTCAAATCTGTTTTAAAAATGACAGGGCCGCAATCCGACAGGAACCAGTTACCCAGAGGCCCCTAAAACCTAGGGTCCCCTAGAGGAGATTAAACCTCGGGGTAAATAAACACACAACCGACTGTGGGCCCCACGGGGTGCAGCCTGTCGACTAGGCCTCAGGCCTCAGGCCCGTGCTCCCCCTCTGGAGGTTGTTCTTTCCTGGCCTCGAACATTTTGGATCTTCACATTGCAGATTTCCAAATAAAGGTTCCTCGGGATAAAAGAGAAAAAAGATCATGTGAAAGGGGGAGCGAGAGCATTTTGAAGGCAAGCTTAAAATCCCAGGTTTAAAATCACCCCGGCCCATCCCCAATGTATCAAAATATCTAACACAGTCAACAGTGGAACATGGTGTTGGAGCAGATCTTCCCAGGGATTGGAGGAGGATAGTGAGGGAATACCATCAGATTCTTACACTCTGCAGTGACCTGGGATCAATTACCTTTTACTGAAAACAGTTCCCAACTTGTATGTGCCTGTAGCTCCCTCCAGTCTGAAATCCCCATTCCCCTCTATCCTGTCTCCTCTCCCTGAGCCAATGGCATATTCATTCTGTTACTGACTATTAGTCCCTTCAGACACAGCAAGATCCCACAGGTAGTAGTGGGACCACAGACAGATTGTGTTTCACTGATGCTGGTTAAGGGTTCAATTCTGGCTTCAGGATGACAAAGATCCTGCTGTTTGACAAATTCAAACCACTTCCTACATTGTTTCTTCTCTACGCACTCGCTTGCTCTCTCTCTCTCTCTCTCTCTCTCTCTCTCTCTCTCTCTCTCCACCCTCCCCTTCTCCATCTCTCATCTTTTTCCCTTTCTCTGATTTAACCTTGTACATGGTCATCTTTATCTAACCTTTTAAAAGATTGCAACATTTATATTTGACAATATTCCCTTTGATAAACAGTTTCCCAGCAGTCTCTGTGCCAGCAATGCTGTGGGCCATTGACGCACAGGGAGATCCCACAGGATACTCCCTTCCTGCTCCAGAATGTGCTCCAATCCCACTTTCTGTCCAACAAGAGGCTGTGGATATCTTTGAGACTCCTGCTTTTTTTAAAAAAAACCTCCATCCCAGGATTTAATTTTGTGGATGGTACTTTCTAGAAGGAAGTGATTGGAGCTGGGCGGTGATGGGATATTGGAGAGTCCCGTTCTCTCCCCCCTCTCCCAGATCCTGTCTCCCTTTCCCAGCCCAGCTCCAAAGACACATCTTATCCCTCTATCACTCCCTCCGTCCCACACACATTCCCTGTCTTTGTCTGCATCTTGTCTTTTTTTACCCCTTTGTCTCAAAAACAATCACATTGTGCTGCAAAATATTTCCTTCTCCCCCACTTCAAATACCCACGAGTCACATTGCTGTGTGTGGGATGGTTTTATTTGTTTGAAAAACCAACAAAAGAAGCTGGAGAGGGTGTGAGAGAGGGGACAGAGAGAGAGAGAGAGAGAGAGAGAGAGAGATCCCCTCCCAGATACTCAGGGATTGGGCCAACCTGGGTCTTATTTATGGGATTATCACATTTGGTCACCCTTGCTGCAATGTAGGCCACTCTGTAAGTGGTTTGAGACACAGCAAGATCCCACAAGTAGTATTACTTTGATATTAGAACAAGTCTTTGGGTAGAGTTTCTCATTTAAGGTTTTAATTCCCTTTTTGAGGGAGTCCTGTCTGTCAGACACTCACTGGGGATTGATGTGTTGGTGTCAAATCCCAGGGCCCTGGTTATTTTAACCCCAGGCTTCAAACCTGTTTTAAAACCAACAGGGCCACAATCCGACAGGAGCCAATTAACCAGAGGCCCCTAAAACCCAGGGTCCCCAAAAGGAGATTAATCCTTGATGTAAATAAACACAGAATCCTGCCCACACAGTGCAGCCTATCAACCAGGCCTCAGGCCTCAGGACCGTGTCCCCTCTGGAGAAAGCTGTTGTTCAAAGGTCTCCTGATCCTAAAGTTTCTCTCTTTGAATCTTCAAGTGGTCCGTGGGAGGAAAGAGACAGCATTAGTTGAAAAGAGGAAAATCATTACAGAATGATTGCACAGCAAGATCCCAGGTTTTCCTCTCTCAGTGACACAGACAATCTCTCAGCAACATCCAAACACAAATATATCAGGCAATGAGCTGCATTTTTATGTTAAAGCCTTGGAAAAATTTTGAAATGATGGATTAGCTGATTAAAACACTCATTGCCTGCAATGGTAGTATTGGGGGAGTTGGTGCACAGCAAGATCCCACATGCAACAATGCAGCAGCAGCTAATGACTCTGACCATTTCCCCCCTCTGTGATGCTGCTTCAGTTTAATTATTTCCTGTCACCCCAGAATCAAACATTGCAGCGACTTCACAATCTCAAAATGTCTCTCTCTCTCCCCTTCTGTTTCCTTTGCTCTCTCAATTTTTTAAACGTTTCTCTCACTCTCTTTCTCTCACTGTTGAATTTTCTCATCCTGCCCTCTCTACAACCCACATCACTCTGACTTTATGAGAAGTCTTTAGAGAGGGTCAGATCATTTGGGTTTTAATTCCCCCCTCGGGGAGTCCTGCCTCTCAGATCCTGGCATTCTTTAACGCCAGGCTTCAAATCTGTTTTAAAAATGACAGGACCACAATCCGACAGGAACCAGTTACCCAGAGGCCCCTAAAACCCAGGGTCCCCCAGAGGAGATTAAACCTCGGGGCAAATAAACACACAACCCACTGTGGGCCCGCACAGGGTGCAGCCTGTCGACCAGGCCTCAGGCCTTAGGGCCCTGCTCCCCCTGTGGAGGTTGTTCTTTCCTGGACTCGAACATTTTGGATCTTCACGTTGCAGCTTTCCAAAGTTTTTGGGATAAAAGAGAGAAAAGATGAGTTGAAAGGGGAAGCGAGAGCATTTTGAAGGCAAGTTACACAGCAAGATCCCAGGGTTTAAAGCACTCCCGCCCATCCCCAATGTATCAATGTATCTAACACAGTCAGCAGTTAGGATGGAACGTGGTGTGGGAGCAGATCTTCCCAGGGATTGGAGGAGGATAGTGAGGGAATAGCATCAGATTCTTACACTCTGCAGTGACCTGGGATCAATTGCCTTTTACTGAAAACAGTTCCCAACTTGTATGTGCCTGTAGCTCCCTCCAGTCTGAAACCCTCATTCCCCTCTATCCTGTCTCCTGTCTCTGAGCCAATGGTGTCTTCATTCTGTTCCTGACCCTTCAGTCCCACGGGCATCAATTTTTCTCACCTTCTCTCATCCACGTGAAGGAATTAGACCCTGACAATTCCATTTACACTGTCTCCCATCAATCTTCATAGGATCCATATCACAGAGGTTAGACAGTGTTCCCAGCAAACACTCCCAGGGCAGATGGAGCACAGGGTTCCAGACAAAATAAAGCTCCCATTAAACTGTCTCCATTTAAATCCTCAGGGCAGGTAGAGAATGGGGTCAGATACAGAGTAAATCTCCCTCTACACTGCAGCATTTCAAATTCCCAGGCCATTTTGAGCTCAGTGTTAGGTACTGATTAAATCTCCCACTTCCCCCATCCTGTTCACATCAAACTGAATCAGGATAGCTCCATCACTGGGTTAGATACAGAGGATGTGTCTGTTTGGATTTCAGCCCCAATCCAGTTGGTGATGATCACGGCCTTGTTAAGTGTGTTTGGGAATGGGGAGGGTGCTGCTAGCAGGGTGATGGTGGGATAGTGGGGAGCAGAGCTGTCTTCCAAGCAGTTGACCCGGGTCCGATTCCCAGCCATTGCAGTGTTGTGGTTTGTAAACAGCCTTTTAAAGGTAAGGCACTGTGATAAATCGAGGAAATAAATCTTTCATTCTGTGGTAAACCGGATCTGTCAGATTGCTCCTTGCTTTTCCTGGCGATGGTTCCTGTGAATTGCAGTGTGAAACCGGGCAGGATTGCTCGGCATCTCAGAAGCTTTCCCCTCTGCTGCTTCCCATTTCTTATTGAAATTTTGGTTGCAGCACAAGGATGGGTTTGTTTTGTTCGAAAAGTGAGAGACTGCTCCAGTCAGGAACCTGAAAAAATTACAGAAGCCGCTGGAAACACTGACCAGTTCCAACAGCTTCTGTAGTGGTGGGGAGGGAGGGTTAATGTGTCAAATCTACACAAGGATAAAATAAACTCCAGCCTCAAAACAGTCAGAAATCCTGACTCTGCAAACATCCTTGTAAATCTTTTCTGAATCTTTACAAGTTTCACACCATTCTCCCGAGAGCAGAAAGACCAGAATTGTGTGGTTTATCGAATGTTACTATATCAGAACAGTTGCTGTTTATAGTTAAATAATGTTCATTTAGTTCAGGTTTCCAATCGAGTTCGGTTTGTCCAATCTCTCTTCCTTATGTTTGTGTTCCAACGATAGTGTGGAGTAAAGTGTGTTTTGATTCCAGCCTGGCAGTTTGACCAATCACATTGTAACGCCTTACACTTCCCTTCAGGAAATCAGGAAAAGGGGTCGAGACCATTTTCTTAAGGCAGAGGAGTTTGGTCTGGTTCATAACATCCTCAATGTCATCAATCCATGTCCCTCCAGCCCTGAGCAATGATGTTTACAGATTAATGGAGGATACACAGACACATTCATCGGGATTATCTTGGACAGGAGTCATTTGGGAATGATATTCCTCAGACCATCAACTCTCAGCTCGGCCAAGGATAAAGGCCAGGAGTCCGGCACAATTGGGAAACAGCCCATTTCCCGGGAGACTGAGAGGTCACTAACAGAGCGGGAGATGGAGAGTCAGGAACAGAATAACAGGGACAGACCGCTCTGTTCACTGACCCTTCACCCCTCAGTGAATCCAGTGTCAGGAATGACTGCTATTAGTCAGACTGACAGAATGTGATCAGATACACACACTGTCCTTCCACATCATCAATATCGCCCAGCTCCCACCCTGTCTCAGCTCATCTGTCCCTCTGCCATCTTGAATATTTTAATCGGGGCAGCATTAAGTGCCGTGCTTTGAGCTGATGTGTCTTACCTTCTGTACTCTCTCCCTCTAAACGGCTCCAAATCCCCCTGATCCCTCTCCGGTTTAAGATGCTCCTTGACATCTGTCCCAATGAATGAGGTAGACCGTCACCTGATCCAATATCCCCTTTAGTGGGTCAATGTCTCTGAGATTACAAACAAAGTCCTGCAGATCCTGGAGAGCAGACTGACCCCATTCTGTCAATGTAACACACCCAGGGAAGAGCAGACTGACCCCACTCTATCAATGTAACACACACAGGGAAGAGCAGACTGACCCCACCCTGTCAATGTAACCCATCCAGGGAAGAGCAGACTGACCCCACTCTGTCAATGTAACACACCCAGGGAAGAGCAGACTGAACCCACACAGTCAATGTAACACACCCAGGGAAGAGCAGACTGACCTCACTCTGTCAATGTAACACACCCAGGGAAGAGAAGATTGATCCCACACAGTCAATGTAACACACCCAGGGAAGAGGAGACTGATCTCACTCTGTCAATGTAACACACCCAGGGAAGAGCAGAGTGACCCCACTCTGTCAATGTAACACACCCAGGAAAGAGCAGACTGACCCCACTCTGTCAATGTAACACACCCAGGGAAGTGCAGACGGACCCCACTCTGCCAATGTAACCCACCCAGGGAAGAGCAGACTGACCCCAAGCTGTCAATGTAACCCACCCAGGGAAGAGCAGACTGACCTCAATCTGTCAATGTAACACACCCAGGGAAGAACAGACTGACCACACTCTGTCACTGTAACACACCCAGGGAAGAGCAGACTGACCCCACTCTGTCAATGTAACACACCCAGGCAAGAACAGACTGACCCCACTCTGTCAATGTAACACACCCAGGGAAGAGCAGACTGTCCCCACTCTGTCAATGTAAGCCACCCAGACAAGAGCAGACTGATCCCACTCTGTCAATGTAACACACCCAGGGAAGAGCAGACTGACCCGACTCTGTCAATGTAACACACCCAGGGAAGAGCAGACTGACCCCACTCTGTCAATGTAACACACCCAGGGAAGAGCAGACTCACCACACTCTGTCAATGAAACACACCCAGGGAAGAGCAGACTGAACTCACTCTGTCAATGTAACACACGCAGGGAAGAGCAGACTATCCCCACAATGTCAATGTAACACACCCAGGGAAGAGCAGACTGACCCCACTCTGTCAATGTAACACACACAGGGAAGAGCAGACTATCCCCACAATGTCAATGTAACACACGCAGGGAAGAGCAGACTGACCCCACTCTGTCAATGTAACCCACACACGGAAGAGCAGACTGACTCCACTCTGTCAATGTAACACACACAGGGAAGAGCAGACTGACCCCACTCTGTCAATGTAACACGCCCAGGGAAGAGCAGACTGATCCCACTCTGTCAATGTAACACACGCAGGGAAGAGCAGACTATCCCCACAATGTCAATGTAACACACCCAGGGAAGAGCAGACTGACCCCACTCTGTCAATGTAACACACACAGGGAAGAGCAGACTATCCCCACAATGTCAATGTAACCCACCCAGGGAAGAGCAGACTGACCTCACTCTGTCAATGTAACCCACACACGGAAGAGCAGACTGACTCCACTCTGTCAATGTAACACACACAGGGAAGAGCAGACTGACCCCACTCTGTCAATGTAACACGCCCAGGGAAGAGCAGACTGATCCCACTCTGTCAATGTAACCCACCCAGGGAAGAGCAGACTGACCTCACTCTGTCAATGTAACCCACACACGGAAGAGCAGACTGACTCCACTCTGTCAATGTAACACACACAGGGAAGAGCAGACTGACCTCACTCTGTCAATGTAACACACCCAGGGAAGAGCAGACTGACCCCACTCTGTCAATGTAACACACCCAGGGAAGAGCAGACTGACCACTCTCTGTCAATGTAACACGCCCAGGGAAGAGCAGACTGACCCCACTCTATCAATGTAACACACCCAGGGAAGAGCAAAGTGACCCCACTCTGTCAATGTAACACACACAGGGAAGAGCAGACTATCCCCACAATGTCAATGTAACACACGCAGGGAAGAGCCGACTGACCCCAATCTGTCAATGTAACACACCCAGGGAAGAGCAGACTGATCGCACTCTGTCAATGTAAACCACCCAGGGAAGAGCAGATTGACCTCACTCTGTCAATGTAACCCACCCACGTAAGAGCAGACTGACCCCACTCTGTCAATGTAACACACCCAGTGAAGAGCAGACTGACCCCACTCTGTCAATGTAACCCGCCCAGGGAAGAGCAGACTGACCCCACTCTGTCAATGTAACCCACCCAGGGAAGAGCAGACTGACCCCACTCTGTCAGTGTAACACACGCTGGGAAGAGCAGACTCACCCCACTCTGTCAATGTAACATACCCAGGGAAGTTCAGACTAACCCCACTCTGTCAATGTTACAGACACTGGCAAGTGAAGACTGACCCCACTCTGTCAATGTAACATACCCAGGGAAGAGCAGGCTGACCCCATTCTGTCAATGTTGCACACGCAGGGAAGAGCAGATTCACCCCAATCTGTCAATTTAACACGCCCAGGGAAGAGCAGACTGACACTACTCTATCAATGTAACACACGCAGGGAAGAGCAGACTCACCCCAATCTGTCAATGTAACCCCCCCAGAGAAGAGCAGACTGATCCCACTCTGTCAATGTAACCCACACACGGAAGAGCAGACTGACTCCACTCTGTCAATGTAACACACCCAGGGAAGAGCAGACTGACCCCACTCTGTCAATGTAACACACCCAGTAAAGAGCAGACTGACCCGACTCTGTCAATGTAACACACCCAGAAAGATAACACTGACCCCACTCTGTTAATATAACACACCCAGGGAAGAGCAGACTGAACCCATTCTGTCAATGTAACACACACAGGAAAGAGCAGACTGACCCCACTCTGTCAATGTAACCCACCCAGGGAAGAGCAGACTGAACCCATTCTGTCAATGTAACACACACAGGAAAGAGCAGACTGACCCCACTCTGTCAATGTAACCAACCCAGGGAAGAGCAGTCTGACCCCACTCTGTCAATGTAACACACACAGGAAAGAGCAGACTGACCCCACTCTGTCAATGTAACCCACCCAGGGATGAGCAGATTGAATCCACTCGGTCAATGTAACCAAACCAGGGAAGGGCAGACTGACCTCACACTGTCAATGTAACACACTCAGGGAACATCAGACTGACCCCACTCTCTCAATGTAACACACCCAGGGAAGAGCAGACTGATCGCACTCTGACAATGTAAACCACCCAGGGAAGAGCAGATTGACCTCACTCTGTCAATGTAACCCACCCACGTAAGAGCAGACTGACCCCACTCTGTCAATGTAACACACCCAGTGAAGAGCAGACTGACCCCACTCTGTCAATGTAACCCGCCCAGGGAAGAGCAGACTGACCCCACTCTGTCAATGTAACCCACCCAGGGAAGAGCAGACTGACCCCAAGCTGTCAATGTAACCCACCCACGGCAGAGCAGACTGTCCTCACTCTGTCAATGTAACCCACCCAGGGAAGAGCAGACTGACCCCACTCTGTCAATGTAACACACACATTGAAGAGCAGACTGACCTCACTCTGTCAATGTAACACACCCAGGCAAGAACAGACTGACCCCACTCTGTCAATGTAACACACCCAGGGAAGAGCTGACTGTCCCCACTCTGTCAATGTAAGCCACCCAGAGAAGAGCAGACTGATCCCACTCTGTCAATGGATCACACCCAGGGAAGAGCAGACTGATCCCACTCTGTCAATGTAACAGACCCAGGGAAGAGCAGACTATCCCCACAATGTCAATGTAACACACCCAGCGAAGAGCAGACTGACCCCACTCTGTCAGTGTAACACACGCTGGGAAGAGCAGACTCACCCCACTCTGTCAATGTAACATACCCAGGGAAGTTCAGACTAACCCCACTCTGTCAATGTTACAGACACTGGCAAGTGAAGACTGACCCCACTCTGTCAATGTAACATACCCAGGGAAGAGCAGGCTGACCCCATTCTGTCAATGTTGCACACGCAGGGAAGAGCAGATTCACCCCAATCTGTCAATTTAACACGCCCAGGGAAGAGCAGACTGACACTACTCTATCAATGTAACACACGCAGGGAAGAGCAGACTCACCCCAATCTGTCAATGTAACCCACCCAGAGAAGAGCAGACTGATCCCACTCTGTCAATGTAACCCACACACGGAAGAGCAGACTGACTCCACTCTGTCAATGTAACACACCCAGGGAAGAGCAGACTGACCCCACTCTGTCAATGTAACACACCCAGTAAAGAGCAGACTGACCCGACCCTGTCAATGTAACACACCCAGAAAGATAACACTGACCCCACTCTGTTAATATAACACACCTAGGGAAGAGCAGACTGAACCCATTCTGTCAATGTAACACACACAGGAAAGAGCAGACTGACCCCACTCTGTCAATGTAACCCACCCAGGGAAGAGCAGACTGAACCCATTCTGTCAATGTAACACACACAGGAAAGAGCAGACTGACCCCACTCTGTCAATGTAACCAACCCAGGGAAGAGCAGTCTGACCCCACTCTGTCAATGTAACACACACAGGAAAGAGCAGACTGACCCCACTCTGTCAATGTAACCCACCCAGGGATGAGCAGATTGAATCCACTCGGTCAATGTAACCAAACCAGGGAAGGGCAGACTGACCTCACACTGTCAATGTAACACACTCAGGGAACATCAGACTGACCCCACTCTCTCAATGTAACACACCCAGGGAAGACCAGACTGACCTCACACTGTCAATGGAACACACCCAGGGAAAAGCAGACTGACCCCACTCTGTCAATGTAACCCACACAGGGAAGAACACACTGACCTCACACTGTCAATGTAACGGACCCAGGGAAGAGCAGACTGACCCCACTCTGTCAATGTAACACACCCAGGGAAGAGCAGACTGACACCACTCTGACAGTGTAACACACCCAGGGAAGAGCAGACTGACCCCACTCTGTCAATGTAACCCACCCAGAGAAGATCAGACTGACCCAACTCTGTCAGTGTAACACACCCAGGGAAGAGCAGACTGACACCACTCTGTCGATTTAACACACCCAGGAAAGAGCAGACTGACCCCACTGTGTTAATGTAACCCACCCAGGGAAGAGCAGACTGACCCCACTCTGTCAATGTAACACGCCCAGTGAATAGCAGACTGACCTCACTCTATCAATGTACCACACCCAGGGAAGAACAGACTGAACCCACTCTGTCAATATAACACACCCAGAGAACATCAGATTGACCCCACTCTATCAATGTAACATACCCAGGGAAGAGCAGACTGACCGCAATCTGTCAATGTAACACACCCAGGGAAGAGCAGACTGACCACACTCTGTCAATGTAAGCCACCAGGGAAGAGCAGACTGACCTCACACTGTCAATGTAACGCACCCAGGGAAGATCAGAGTGACCCCACTCTGTCAATGTAACAGACCCAGAGAAGAGGAGACTGACCTCACACTGTCAATGTAACACACCCAGGGAAGAGCAGACTGACCCCACTCGGACAATGTAACACACTCAGGGAAGAGCAGACTGACCTCACACTGTCAATGTAATACACCCGGGGAAGAGCAGACAGACCCCACTCTGTCAATGTAACACACCCAGGGAAGAGCAGACTGACCTCACACTGTCAATGTAACACACCCAGGGAAGAGCAGACTGACCCCACTCTGTCAATGTAACACACCCAGTGAAGAGCAGACTGACCCCACTCTGTCAATGTAACACACCCAGGGAAGAGCAGACTGACCTCGCACTGTCAATGTAACGGACCCAGGGAAGAGCAGACTGACCCCACTCTGTCAATGTAACACACCCAGGGAAGACCAGACTGACCCCACTCTGTAAATGTAACACACCCAGGGAAGACCAGACTGAACCCACTCTGTCAATGTAACCCACCCAGGGAAGAGCAGACTGATCCCATTCTGTCAATGTAACACGCACAGGAAAGAGCAGACTGACCCCACTCTCTCAATCTAACACACCCAGGGAAGAGCAGACTGACCTCACACTGTCAATGTAACAGACCCAGGGAAGAGCAGACTGACCTCACACTGTCAATGTAACACACCCAGGGAAGATCAGAATGACCCCACTCTCTCAATGTAACAGACCCAGGGAAGAGCAGACTGACCTCACACTGTCAATGGAACACACCCAGGGAAAAGCAGACTGACCCCACTCTGTCAATGTAACCCACACAGGGAAGAACACACTGACCACACTCTGTCAATGTAACACACCTAGGGAAGACCAGACTGACCCCACTCTGTCAATGTAACACACCCAGGGAAGACCAGACTGACCCCACACTGTCAATGTAACACACCCAGTGAAGAGCAGACTGACCCCACTCTGTCAATGTAACACACCCAGGGAAGAACAGACTGACCCCACTCTGTCACTGTATCACACCCAGGGAAGAGCAGACTGACCCCACTCTGTCAATGTAACACACCCAGGCAAGAACAGACTGACCCCACTCTGTCAATGTAACACACCCAGGGAAGAGCAGACTGACCCCACTCTGTCAATGTAACCCGCCCAGGGAAGAGCAGACTGACCCCACTCTGTCAATGTAACCCACCCAGGGAAGAGCAGACTGACCCCAAGCTGTCAATGTAACCCACCCAGGGAAGAGCAGACTGTCCTCACTCTGTCAATGTAACCCACCCAGGGAAGAGCAGACTGACCCCACTCTGTCAATGTAACACACACATTGAAGAGCAGACTGACCTCACTCTGTCAATGTAACACACCCAGGCAAGAACAGACTGACCCCACTCTGTCAATGTAACACACCCAGGGAATAGCTGACTGTCCCCACTCTGTCAATGTAAGCCACCCAGAGAAGAGCAGACTGATCCCACTCTGTCAATGGATCACACCCAGGGAAGAGCAGACTGATCCCACTCTGTCAATGTAACAGACCCAGGGAAGAGCAGACTATCCCCACAATGTCAATGTAACACACCCAGCGAAAAGCAGACTGACCCCACTCTGTCAGTGTAACACACGCTGGGAAGAGCAGACTCACCCCACTCTGTCAATGTAACATACCCAGGGAAGTTCAGACTAACCCCACTCTGTCAATGTTACAGACTCTGGCAAGTGAAGACTGACCCCACTCTGTCAATGTAACATACCCAGGGAAGAGCAGGCTGACCCCATTCTGTCAATGTTGCACACGCAGGGAAGAGCAGATTCACCCCAATCTGTCAATTTAACACGCCCAGGGAAGAGCAGACTGACACTACTCTATCAATGTAACACACGCAGGGAAGAGCAGACTCACCCCAATCTGTCAATGTAACCCACCCAGAGAAGAGCAGACTGATCCCACTCTGTCAATGTAACCCACACACGGAAGAACACACTGACCTCACACTGTCAATGTAACGGACCCAGGGAAGAGCAGACTGACCCCACTCTGTCAATGTAACACACCCAGTAAAGAGCAGACTGACACCACTCTGACAGTGTAACACACCCAGGGAAGAGCAGACTGACCCCACTCTGTCAATGTAACCCACCCAGAGAAGATCAGACTGACCCAACTCTGTCAGTGTAACACACCCAGGGAAGAGCAGACTGACACCACTCTGTCGATTTAACACACCCAGGAAAGAGCAGACTGACCCCACTGTGTTAATGTAACCCACCCAGGGAAGAGCAGACTGACCCCACTCTGTCAATGTAACACGCCCAGTGAATAGCAGACTGACCTCACTCTATCAATGTACCACACCCAGGGAAGAACAGACTGAACCCACTCTGTCAATATAACACACCCAGAGAACATCAGATTGACCCCACTCTATCAATGTAACATACCCAGGGAAGAGCAGACTGACCGCAATCTGTCAATGTAACACACCCAGGGAAGAGCAGACTGACCACACTCTGTCAATGTAAGCCACCAGGGAAGAGCAGACTGACCTCACACTGTCAATGTAACGCACCCAGGGAAGATCAGAGTGACCCCACTCTGTCAATGTAACAGACCCAGAGAAGAGGAGACTGACCTCACACTGTCAATGTAACACACCCAGGGAAGAGCAGACTGACCCCACTCGGACAATGTAACACACTCAGGGAAGAGCAGACTGACCTCACACTGTCAATGTAATACACCCGGGGAAGAGCAGACAGACCCCACTCTGTCAATGTAACACACCCAGGGAAGAGCAGACTGACCTCACACTGTCAATGTAACACACCCAGGGAAGAGCAGACTGACCCCACTCTGTCAATGTAACACACCCAGTGAAGAGCAGACTGACCCCACTCTGTCAATGTAACACACCCAGGGAAGAGCAGACTGACCTCGCACTGTCAATGTAACGGACCCAGGGAAGAGCAGACTGACCCCACTCTGTCAATGTAACACACCCAGGGAAGACCAGACTGACCCCACTCTGTAAATGTAACACACCCAGGGAAGACCAGACTGAACCCACTCTGTCAATGTAACCCACCCAGGGAAGAGCAGACTGATCCCATTCTGTCAATGTAACACGCACAGGAAAGAGCAGACTGACCCCACTCTCTCAATCTAACACACCCAGGGAAGAGCAGACTGACCTCACACTGTCAATGTAACAGACCCAGGGAAGAGCAGACTGACCTCACACTGTCAATGTAACACACCCAGGGAAGATCAGAATGACCCCACTCTCTCAATGTAACAGACCCAGGGAAGAGCAGACTGACCTCACACTGTCAATGGAACACACCCAGGGAAAAGCAGACTGACCCCACTCTGTCAATGTAACCCACACAGGGAAGAACACACTGACCACACTCTGTCAATGTAACACACCTAGGGAAGACCAGACTGACCCCACTCTGTCAATGTAACACACCCAGGGAAGACCAGACTGACCCCACACTGTCAATGTAACACACCCAGTGAAGAGCAGACTGACCCCACTCTGTCAATGTAACACACCCAGGGAAGAACAGACTGACCCCACTCTGTCACTGTATCACACCCAGGGAAGAGCAGACTGACCCCACTCTGTCAATGTAACACACCCAGGCAAGAACAGACTGACCCCACTCTGTCAATGTAACACACCCAGGGAAGAGCAGACTGACCCCACTCTGTCAATGTAACCCGCCCAGGGAAGAGCAGACTGACCCCACTCTGTCAATGTAACCCACCCAGGGAAGAGCAGACTGACCCCAAGCTGTCAATGTAACCCACCCAGGGAAGAGCAGACTGTCCTCACTCTGTCAATGTAACCCACCCAGGGAAGAGCAGACTGACCCCACTCTGTCAATGTAACACACACATTGAAGAGCAGACTGACCTCACTCTGTCAATGTAACACACCCAGGCAAGAACAGACTGACCCCACTCTGTCAATGTAACACACCCAGGGAAGAGCTGACTGTCCCCACTCTGTCAATGTAAGCCACCCAGAGAAGAGCAGACTGATCCCACTCTGTCAATGGATCACACCCAGGGAAGAGCAGACTGATCCCACTCTGTCAATGTAACAGACCCAGGGAAGAGCAGACTATCCCCACAATGTCAATGTAACACACCCAGCGAAAAGCAGACTGACCCCACTCTGTCAGTGTAACACACGCTGGGAAGAGCAGACTCACCCCACTCTGTCAATGTAACATACCCAGGGAAGTTCAGACTAACCCCACTCTGTCAATGTTACAGACTCTGGCAAGTGAAGACTGACCCCACTCTGTCAATGTAACATACCCAGGGAAGAGCAGGCTGACCCCATTCTGTCAATGTTGCACACGCAGGGAAGAGCAGATTCACCCCAATCTGTCAATTTAACACGCCCAGGGAAGAGCAGACTGACACTACTCTATCAATGTAACACACGCAGGGAAGAGCAGACTCACCCCAATCTGTCAATGTAACCCACCCAGAGAAGAGCAGACTGATCCCACTCTGTCAATGTAACCCACACACGGAAGAGCAGACTGACTCCACTCTGTCAATGTAACACACCCAGGGAAGAGCAGACTGACCCCACTCTGTCAATGTAACACACCCAGTAAAGAGCAGACTGACCCGACTCTGTCAATGTAACACACCCAGAAAGATAACACTGACCCCACTCTGTTAATATAACACACCCAGGGAAGAGCAGACTGAACCCATTCTGTCAATGTAACACACACAGGAAAGAGCAGACTGAACCCACTCTGTCAATGTAACCCACCCAGGGAAGAGCAGACTGAACCCATTCTGTCAATGTAACACACACAGGAAAGAGCAGACTGACCCCACTCTGTCAATGTAACCAACCCAGGGAAGAGCAGTCTGACCCCACTCTGTCAATGTAACACACACAGGAAAGAGCAGACTGACCCCACTCTGTCAATGTAACCCACCCAGGGATGAGCAGATTGAATCCACTCGGTCAATGTAACCAAACCAGGGAAGGGCAGACTGACCTCACACTGTCAATGTAACACACCCAGGGAACATCAGACTGACCCCACTCTCTCAATGTAACACACCCAGGGAAGACCAGACTGACCTCACACTGTCAATGGAACACACCCAGGGAAAAGCAGACTGACCCCACTCTGTCAATGTAACCCACACAGGGAAGAACACACTGACCTCACACTGTCAATGTAACGGACCCAGGGAAGAGCAGACTGACCCCACTCTGTCAATGTAACACACCCAGGGAAGAGCAGACTGACACCACTCTGACAGTGTAACACACCCAGGGAAGAGCAGACTGACCCCACTCTGTCAATGTAACCCACCCAGAGAAGATCAGACTGACCCAACTCTGTCAATGTAACACACCCAGGGAAGAGCAGACTGACCCCACTCTGTCAATGTAACCCACCCAGAGAAGATCAGACTGACCCAACTCTGTCAGTGTAACACACCCAGGGAAGAGCAGACTGACACCACTCTGTCGATTTAACACACCCAGGAAAGAGCAGACTGACCCCACTGTGTTAATGTAACCCACCCAGGGAAGAGCAGACTGACCCCACTCTGTCAATGTAAAACGCCCAGTGAATAGCAGACTGACCTCACTCTATCAATGTACCACACCCAGGGAAGAACAGACTGAACCCACTCTGTCAATATAACACACCCAGAGAACATCAGATTGACCCCACTCTATCAATGTAACATACCCAGGGAAGAGCAGACTGACCGCAAACTGTCAATGTAACACACCCAGGGAAGAGCAGACTGACCACACTCTGTCAATGTAAGCCACCAGGGAAGAGCAGACTGACCTCACACTGTCAATGTAACGCACCCAGGGAAGATCAGAGTGACCCCACTCTGTCAATGTAACAGACCCAGGGAAGAGGAGACTGACCTCACACTGTCAATGTAACACACCCAGGGAAGAGCAGACTGACCCCACTCGGACAATGTAACACACTCAGGGAAGAGCAGACTGACCTCACACTGTCAATGTAATACACCCGGGGAAGAGCAGACAGACCCCACTCTGTCAATGTAACACACCCAGGGAAGAGCAGACTGACCTCACACTGTCAATGTAACACACCCAATGAAGAGCAGACTGACCCCACTCTGTCAATGTAACACACCCAGTGAAGAGCAGACTGACCCCACTCTGTCAATGTAACACACCCAGGGAAGAGCAGACTGACCTCGCACTGTCAATGTAACGGACCCAGGGAAGAGCAGACTGACCCCACTCTGTCAATGTAACACACCCAGGGAAGACCAGACTGACCCCACTCTGTAAATGTAACACACCCAGGGAAGACCAGACTGAACCCACTCTGTCAATGTAACCCACCCAGGGAAGAGCAGACTGAACCCATTCTGTCAATGTAACACGCACAGGAAAGAGCAGACTGACCCCACTCTCTCAATCTAACACACCCAGGGAAGAGCAGACTGACCTCACACTGTCAATGTAACAGACCCAGGGAAGAGCAGACTGACCTCACACTGTCAATGTAACACACCCAGGGAAGATCAGAATGACCACACTCTGTCAATGTAACACACCTAGGGAAGACCAGACTGACCCCACTCTGTCAATGTAACACACCCAGGGAAGACCAGACTGACCCCACACTGTCAATGTAACACACCCAGTGAAGAGCAGACTGACCCCACTCTGTCAATGTAACACACCCAGGGAAGAGCAGACTGACCTCACACTGTCAATGTAACGGACCCAGGTAAGAGCAGACTGACCCCACTCTGTCAGTGTAACACACCCAGGGAAGAGCAGACTGACACCACTCTGTCAATGTAACACAGCCAGGGAACAGCAGACTGATCCCAATCTGTCAATGTAACACACCCATGGAAGAGCAGACTGGCCACACTCTGTCAGTGTAACACACCCAGGGAAGAGCAGACTGACCACACTCTGTCAATGTAACACGCCCAGTGAATAGCAGACTGACCTCACTCTATCAATGTACCACACCCAGGGAAGAACAGACTGAACCCACTCTGTCAATATAACACACCCAGAGAACATCAGATTGACCCCACTCTATCAATGTAACATACCCAGGGAAGAGCAGACTGACCACACTCTGTCAATGTAAGCCACCAGGGAAGAGCAGACTGACCTCACACTGTCAATGTAACGCACCCAGGGAAGATCAGAGTGACCCCACTCTGTCAATGTAACACACCCAGGGAAGAGCAGACTGACCCCACTCGGTCAATGTAACACACTCAGGGAAGAGCAGACTGACCTCACACTGTCAATGTAACACACCCAGGGAAAAGCAGACAGACCCCACTCTGTCAATGTAACACACCCAGTGAAGAGCAGACTGACCCCACTCTGTCAATGTAACACACCCAGGGAAGACCAGACTGACCCCACTCTGTCAGTGTAACACACCCAGGGAAGAGCAGACTGACAGCACTCTGTCAATGTAACACACCCAGGGAAGAGCAGACTGACCACACTCTATCAATGTAACCCACCCAGGAGAGAAGACTGACTACACTCTGTCAATGTAACACAGCCAGGGAAGAGCAGACTGATCCCAATCTGTCAATGTAACACACCCATGGAAGAGCAGACTGACCACACTCTGTCAATATAACACACCCAGTGAATAGCAGACTGACCTCACTCTATCAATGTACCACACCCAGGGAAGAACAGACTGAACCCACTCTCTCAATATAACACACCCAGAGAACATCAGATTGACCCCACTCTATCAATGTAACATACCCAGGGAAGAGCAGACTGACCGCAATCTGTCAATGTAACACACCCAGGGAAGAGCAGACTGACCACACTCTGTCAATGTAAGCCACCAGGAAAGAGCAGACTGACCTCACACTGTCAATGTAACGCACCCAGGGAAGATCAGAGTGACCCAACTCTGTCAATGTAACAGACCCAGGGAAGAGGAGACTGACCTCACACTGTAAACGTAACACACCCAGTAAAGAGCAGACTGACCCCACTCGGTCAATGTAACACACCCAGGGAAGAGCCGACTGACCTCACACTGTCAATGTAACACACCCAGGGAAGAGCAGACTGACCCCACTCTGTCAATGTAACACACCCAGGGAAGAGCAGACTGACCTCACACTGTCAATGTAACACACCCAGGGAAGAGCAGACTGACCCCACACTGTCAATGTAACACTCCCAGCGAAGAGAAGACAGACCCCACTCTGTCAATGTAACACACCCAGGGAAGAGCAGATTGACCTCACACGGTCAATATAACACACCTGGGGAAGAGCAGACAGACCCCACTCTGTCAATGTAACACACCCAGGGAAGAGCAGACTGACCTCACACTGTCAATGTAACACACCCATGGAACAGCAGACTGACCCCACTCTGTCAATGTAACACACCCAGGGAAGAGAAGACTGACCCCACGCTGTCAATGTAACTCACCCAGGGAAGATCAGACTGACCCCACTGTGTCAATGTAACACACCCAGGGAAGAGCAGACTGACCTCACACTGTCAATATAACTCACCCAGGGAAGAGCAGACTGACCCCACACTGTCAATTTGACACACCCAGGAAAGAGCAGATTTCCCTCACTCTGTGATTGTAACCCACCCAGGGAAGAGCAGACTGACCCCACTCTGTCAATGTAACACACCCAAGGAAGAGCAGACTGACCCCGCTCTGTCAATGTAACACACCCAGGAAAGGCCAGACTGACCCACTCTGACAAAGTAATACACCCATGGAACTGCAGACTGACCCCACTCTGTCAACGTAACACACCCAAGTTAGAGCAGACTGACCCCACTCTGTCAATGTAACACACACAGGGAAGAGCAGACTGACCCCACTCTGTCAATGTAACACACCCTGGGAAGAGCAGACTGACCCCACTCTGTCAATGTAACCCACCCTGGGAAGAGCAGACTGACACCACTCTGTCAATGTAACACACCCAGAGAAGAGCAGACTGACCCCACTCTGTCAATGTAACCCAGCCAGGGAAGAGAAGACTGACCCCACTCTGTCAATGTAACACACCCAGGGAAGAGCAGACTGTCCCCACTCTCTGAATGTTACACACCCAGGGAAGAACAGACTGACCACACTTTTTCAATGTAACACACCCAGGGAAGAGCAGATTTACCTCACTCTGTCAATGTAACCAACCCAAAGAAGTGCAGACTGACCCCACTCTGTCAATGTAACACACCCAGGGAAGAGAAGACTGACCCCACTCAGTCAATGTAACTCACCCAGGGAAGATCAGACTGACCCCACTCTGTCAATGTAACACACCTCGCGAAGAGCAGACTGACCCCGCTCTGTCAATGTAACACACCCAGGAAAGGCCAGACTGACCCACTCTGACAAAGTAATACACCCATGGAACTGCAGACTGACCCCACTCTGTCAACGTAACACATCCAAGTAAGAGCAGACTGACCCCACTCTGTCAATGTAACACACACAGGGAAGAGCAGACTGAGCCCACTCTGTCAATGTAACACACCCTGGGAAGAGCAGACTGACCCCACTCTGTCAATGTAACCCACCCTGGGAAGAGCAGACTGACACCACTCTGTCAATGTAACACACACAGAGAAGAGCAGACTGACCCCACTCTGTCAATGTAACCCAGCCAGGGAAGAGAAGACTGACCCCATTCTGTCAATGTAACACACCCAGGGTAGAGCAGACTGTCCCCACTCTCTGAATGTTACACACCCAGGGAAGTGCAGACTGACCCCACTCTGTCAATGTAACACACCCGGGGAAGAGTAGACTGACCCCACGCAGTCAATGTAACAGACCCAGGGAAGAGCAGATTTACCTCACACTGTCAATGTAACACACCCAGGGAAGATCAGACTGACCCCACTCTCTCAATGTAACAGTCGCAGGGAAGAGCAGACTGACCTCACACTGTCAATGTAACACACCCAGGGAAAAGCAGACTGACCCCACTCTGTCAATGTAACCCACACAGGGAAGAACACACTGACTGCACTCTGTCAATGTAACACACCCAGGGAAGACCAGACTGACCCCACACTGTCAATGTAACACACCCAGTGAAGAGCAGACTGACCCCACTCTGTCAATGTAACACACCCAGGGAAGAGCAGACTGACCTCACACTGTCAATGTAACGGACCCAGGGAAGAGCAGACTGACCCCAATCTGTCAATGTAACACACCCAGGGAAGACCAGACTGACCCACTCTGTAAATGTAAAACACCCAGGGAAGACCAGACTGACCCCACTCTGTCAATGTAACCCACCCAGGGAAGAGCAGACTGACCCCACTCTGTCAGTGTAACACACCCAGGGAAGAGCAGACTGACACCACTCTGTCAATGTAACACACCCAGGGAAGAGCAGACTGACCCCACTCTGTCAATGTAACCCACCCAGAGAAGAGCAGACTGACCCCACTCTGTCAGTGTAACACACCCAGGGAAGAGCAGACTGACCCCACTCTGTCAATGTAACACACCCAGGAAAGAGCAGACTGACCTCACTCTGTCATTGTAACCCACCCAGGGAAGAATAGACTGAACCCACTCTGTCAATATAACACACCCAGAGAACATCAGATTGACCCCACTCTATCAATGTACCATACCCAGGGAAGAGCAGACTGACCGCAATCTGTCAATGTAACACACCCAGGGAAGAGCAGACTGACCTCACACTGTCAATGTAACACACCCAGGGAAGAGCAGACAGACACCACTCTGTCAATGTAACACAGCCAGGGAAGAGCAGATTGACCTCACACTGTCAATATAACACACCTGGGGAAGAGCAGACACACCCCACTCTGTCAATGTAACACACCCAGCGAAGAGCAGACAGACCCTACTCTGTCAATATAACACACCTGGGGAAGAGCAGACACACCCCACTCTGTCAGTGTAACACACCCAGGGAAGAGCACACTGACCTAACACTGTCAATGTAACACACCCAGGGAAGAGCAGACTGACCCCACTCTGTCATTGTAACACACCCAGGGAAGAGCAGACTGACCCCACTCTGTCAATGTAACACACCCAGCGAAGAGCAGACAGACACCACTCTGTCAATGTAACACACCCAGCGAAGAGCAGACAGACCCTACTCTGTCAATATAACACACCTGGGGAAGAGCAGACACACCCCACTCTGTCAGTGTAACACACCCAGGGAAGAGCACACTGACCTCACACTGTCAATGTAACACACCCAGGGAAGAGCAGACTGACCCCACTCTGTCAATGTAACACACCCAGTGAAGAGCAGACTGACCCCACTCTGTCAATGTAACCCACCCAGAGAAGAGCAGACTGACCCCACTCTGTCAGTGTAACACACCCAGGGAAGAGCAGACTGACACCACTCTGTCAATGTAACACACCCAGGAAAGAGCAGACTGACCTCACTCTGTCATTGTAACCCACCAAGGAGAGAAGACTGACCACACTCTGTCAATGTAACACAGCCAGGGAAGAGCAGACTGATCCCAATCTGTCAATGTAACACACCCAGGGAAGAGCTGACTGACCTCACTCTATCAATGTACCACACCCAGGGAAGAATAGACTGAACCCACTCTGTCAATATAACACACCCAGAGAACATCAGATTGACCCCACTCTATCAATGTAACATACCCAGGGAAGAGCAGACTGACCGCAATCTGTCAATGTAACACACCCAGGGAAGAGCAGACTGACCCAACTCTGTCAATGTAAGCCACCAGGGAAGAGCAGACTGACCTCACAATGTCAATGTAACGGACCCAGGGAAGATCAGAGTGACCCCACTCTGTCAATGTAACACACCCAGGGAAGAGCAGACTGACCCCACTCTGTCAATGTAACCCACCCAGAGAAGAGCAGACTGACCCCACTCTGTCAGTGTAACACACCCAGGGAAGATCAGAGTGACCCCACTCTGTCAATGTAACACACCCAGGAAAGAGCAGACTGACCTCACTCTGTCATTGTAAGCCACCAAGGAGAGAAGACTGACCACACTCTGTCAATGTAACACAGCCAGGGAAGAGCAGACTGATCCCAATCTGTCAATGTAACACACCCAGGGAAGAGCAGACTGACCTCACTCTATCAATGTACCACACCCAGGGAAGAATAGACTGAACCCACTCTGTCAATATAACACACCCAGAGAACATCAGATTGACCCCACTCTATCAATGTAACATACCCAGGGAAGAGCAGACTGACCGCAATCTGTCAATGTAACACACCCAGGGAAGAGCAGACTGACCAAACTCTGTCAATGTAAGCCACCAGGGAAGAGCAGACTGACCTCACAATGTCAATGTAACGGACCCAGGGAAGATCAGAGTGACCCCACTCTGTCAATGTAACACACCCAGGGAAGAGCAGACTGACCTCACACTGTCAATGTAACACACCCAGGGAAGAGCAGACTGACCCCACTCGGTCAATGTAACACACCCAGGGAAGAGCAGACTGACCTCACATTGTCAATATAACACACCCAGGGAAGAGCACACTGACGCCACTCTGTCAATGTAACACACCCAGGGAAGAGCAGACTGACCCCACTCTGTCAATGTAACACACCCAGGGAAGACGAGACTGACCCCACTCTGTCAATGTAACACACCCAGGGAAGAGCAGACTGACCCCACTCTGTCAATGTAACACACCCAGGGAAGAGCAGACTGACCCCACTCTGTCAATGTAACCCACCCAGGGAAGAGCAGACTGACTCCACTCTGCCACTGTAACACACCCAGGGAAGAGCAGACTGACCCCACTCTGTCAATGTAACACACCCAGCGAAGAGCAGACAGACCCTACTCTGTCAATATAACACACCTGGGGAAGAGCAGACTGACCCCACTCTGTCAATGTAACACACCCAGCGAAGAGCAGACAGACCACACTCTGTCAATGTAACACACCCAGGGAAGAGCAGATTGACCTCACACGGTCAATGTAACACACCCAGGGAAGAGCAGACTGACCACACTCTGTCAATGTAAGCCACCAGGGAAGAGCAGACTGACCTCACAATGTCAATGTAACGGACCCAGGGAAGATCAGAGTGACCCCACTCTGTCAATGTAACAGACCCAGGGAAGAGCAGACTGACCTCACACTGTCAATGTAACACACCCAGGGAAGAGCAGACTGACCCCACTCGGTCAATGTAACACACCCAGGGAAGACCAGACTGACCTCACACTGTCAATGAAATACACCCGGGGAAGAGTAGACAGACCCCACTCTGTCAATGTAACACACCCAGGAAAGAGCAGACCGAACTCACACTGTCAATATAACACACCCAGGGAAGAGCAAACTGACCCCACTCTGTCAATGTAACACACCCAGGGAAGAGCAGACTGACCCAACTCTGTCAATGTAACACACCCAAGGAAGAGCAGACTGACCCCACTCTGTCATTGTAACACACCCAGGGAAGAGCAGACTGACCCCACTCTGTCAATGTAACACACCCAGCGAAGAGCAGACAGACCCCACTCTGTCAATGTAACACAGCCAGGGAAGAGCAGATTGACATCACACGGTCAATATAACACACCTGGGGAAGAGCAGTCACACCCCACTCTGTCAATGTAACACACCCAGGGAAGAGCACACTGACCTCACACTGTCAATGTAACACACCCAGGGAAGAACAGACTGACCCCACTCTGTCAATGTGACACACCCATGGAACAGCAGACTGACCCCACTCTGTCAATGTAACACACCCAGGGAAGAGAAGACTGACCCCACTCTGTCAATGTAACAACCCCAGGGAAGGGCAGACTGACCTGACACTGTCAATATAACACACCCAGGGAAGAGCAGACTGACCCCACTCTGTCAATGTAACACACCCAGGGAAGACGAGACTGACCCCACTCTGTCAATGTAACACACCCAGGGAAGAGCAGACTGACCCCACTCTGTCAATGTAACACACCCAGGGAAGAGCAGACTGACCCCACTCTGTCAATGTAACCCACCCAGGGAAGAGCAGACTGACTCCACTCTGCCACTGTAACACACCCAGGGAAGAGCAGACAGACCCCACTCTGTCAAAGTAACACACCCAGGGAAGAGCAGACAGACCTCACACTGTCAATGTAACACACCCAGGGACGAGCAGACTGACCCCACTCTGTCAATGTAACACACCCAGGGAAGAGCAGACTGACCCCACTCTGTCAATGTAACACACCCAGGGAAGAGCAGACTGACCCCACTCTGTCATTGTAACACACCCAGGGAAGAGCAGACTGACCCCACTCTGTCAATGTAACACACCCAGCGAAGAGCAGACAGACCCCACTCTGTCAATGTAACACACCCAGGGAAGAGCAGATTGACCTCACACGGTCAATATAACACACCTGGGGAAGAGCAGACAGACCCCACTCTGTCAATGTAACACACCCAGGGAAGAGCAGACTGACCTCACACTGTCAATGTAACACACCCAGGGAAGAGCAGACTGACCCCACTCTGCCACTGTAACACACCCAGGGAAGAGCAGACAGAACGCACTCTGTCAATGTAACACACCCATGGAACAGCAGACTGACCACACTCTGTCAATGTAACACACCCAGGGAAGAGAAGACTGACCCCACTCTGTCAATGTAACTCACCCAGGGAAGAGCAGACTGACCCCGCTCTGTCAATGTAACACACCCAGGAAATGCCAGACTGACCCACTCTGACAAAGTAATACACCCATGGAACTGCAGACTGACCCCACTCTGTCAACGTAACACACCCAAGTAAGAGCAGACTGACCCCACTCTGTCAATGTAACACACCCTGGGAAGAGCAGACTGACCCCACTCTGTCAATGTAACCCACCCTGGGAAGAGCAGACTGACACCACTCTGACAATGTAACACACCCAGAGAAGAGCAGACTGACCCCACTCTGTCAATGTAACCCACCCAGGGAAGAGCAGACTGACCCCACTCTGTCAATGTAACACACCCAGGGAAGAGCAGACGGTCCCCACTCTCTGAATGTTACACACCCAGGGAAGTGCAGACTGACCCCACTCTGTCAATGTAACACACCCGGGGAAGAGTAGACTGACCCCACGCAGTCAATGTAACACACCCAGGGAAGAGCAGATTTACCTCACTCTGTCAATGTAACCCACCCAAAGAAGTGCAGACTGACCACACTCTGTCAATGTAACACACCCAGGGAAGAGCAGACGGACCCCACTCTGTCAATTTGACACACCCAGGAAAGAGCAGATTTCCCTCACTCTGTCAATGTAACACACCCAGGGAAGAGCAGACTGACCCCACTCTGTCAATGTAACACACCCAAGCAAGAGCAGACTGACCCCACTCTGTCAATGTAACACACCCAGGGAAGAACAGACTGACCCCACTCTGTCAATGTAACACACCCAGGGATACGCCGACTGACCCCACTCTGTCAATGTAACTCACCCAGGGAAGAGCAGAATGACCCCACTCTGTCAATGTAACACACCCAGGGAAGATCAGACTGACCCCACTCTCTCAATGTAACAGACCCAGGGAAGAGCAGACTGACCTCACACTGTCAATGTAACACACCCAGGGAAGATCAGACTGACCCCACTCTGTCAATAAAACAGACCCAGGGAAGTGCAGACTGACCCCACTCTGTCAATGTAACATACCCAGGGAAGAGCAGGCTGACCGCAATCTGTCAATGTTACACACCCAGGTAAGAGCAGACTGACCACACTCTATCAAAGTAACACACCCAGGGAAGAATAGACAGACCCCACACTGTCAATGTAAGCCACCAGGGAAGAGCAGACTGACCTCAAACTGTCAATGTAACACACCCAGGGAAGAGCAGACTGACCTAACACTGTCAATGTAACACACCCAGGGAAGAGCAGACTGACCTCACACTGTCAATGTAACAGACCCAGGGAAGAGCAGACTGACCTAACACTGTCAATGTAACAGACCCAGGGAAGAGCAGACTGACCTCACACTGTCAATGGAACACACCCAGGGAAAAGCAGACTGACCCCACTCTGTCAATGTAACCCACAAAGGGAAGAACACACTGACCGCACTCTGTCAATGTAACACACCCAGGGAAGACCAGACTGACCCCACTCTGTCAATGTAACACACCCAGGGAAGACCAGACTGACCCCACACTGTCAATGTAACACACCCAGTGAAGAGCAGACTGACCCCACTCTGTCAATGTAACACACCCAGGGAAGAGCAGACTGACCTCACACTGTCAATGTAACGGACCCAGGGAAGAGCAGACTGACCCCACTCTGTCAATGTAACACACCCAGGGAAGAGCAGACTGACCCCACTCTGTCAATGTAACCCACCCAGAGAAGATCAGACTGACCCCACTCTGTCAGTGTAACACACCCAGGGAAGAGCAGACTGACCCCACCCTGTCAATGTAACCCACCCAGAGAAGATCAGACTGACCCCACTCTGTCAGTGTAACACACCCAGGAAAAAGCAGACTGACCTCACTCTGTCATTGTAACCCACCCAGTAGAGAAGACTGACCACACTCTGTCAATGTAACACAGCCAGGGAAGAGCAGACTGATCCCAATCTGTCAATGTAACACACCCAGGGAAGAGCAGACTGACCCCACTCGGTCATTGTAACACACCCAGGGAAGAGCAGACTGACCCCACTCTGTCAATGTAACACACCCAGCGAAGAGCAGACAGAACCCACTCTGTCAATGTAACACACCCAGGGAAGAGCAGATTGACCTCACACGGTCATTATAACACACCTGGTGAAGAGCAGACTGACCCCACTCTGTCAATGTAACACACCCAGGGAAGAGCAGACTGACCTCACACTGTGAATGTAACACACCCAGGGAAGAGCAGACTGACCCCACTCTGCCACTGTAACACACCCAGGGAAGAGCGGACAGACCGCACTCTGTCAATGTAACACACCCATGGAACAGCAGACTGACCACACTCTGTCAATGTAACACACCCAGGGAAGAGAACACTGACCCCACTCTGTCAATGTAACTCACCCAAGGAAGATCAGACTGACCCCACTGTGTCAATGTAACACACCCAGGGAAGAGCAGACTGACCTCACACTGTCAATATAACACACCCAGGGAAGAGCAGACTGACCCCACACTGTCAATGTAACACACCCAGGGAAGACCAGACTGACCCCACTCTGTCAATGTAACACACCAGGGAAGAGCAGACTGACCCCACTCTGTCAATGTAACCCACCCAGGGAAGAGCAGACTGACCCCACTCTGTCAATGTAACCCACCCAGGGAAGAGCAGACTGACCCCACTCTGCCACTGTAACACACCCAGGGAAAAGCAGACAGTCCCCACTCTGTCAATGTAACACACCCATGGAACAGCAGACTGACCCCACTCTGTCAATGTAACACACCCAGGGAAGAGAAGACTGACCCCACTCTGTCAATGTAACTCACCCAGGGAAGATCAGACTGACCCCACTCTGTCAATGTAACACACCTAGCGATGAGCAGACTGACCCCGCTCTGCCAATGTAACACGCCCAGGAAAGGCCAGACTGACCCACTCTGACAAAGTAATACACCCATGGAACTGCAGACTGACCCCACTCTGTCAACGTAACACACCCAAGTAAGAGAAGACTGACCCCACTCTGTCAAAGTAACACACACAGGGAAGAGCAGACTGACCCCACTCTGTCAATGTAACACACCCTGGGAAGAGCAGACTGACCCCACTCTGTCAATGTAACCCACCCTGGGAAGAGCAGACTGACACCACTCTGTCAATGTAACACACCCAGAGAAGAGCAGACTGACCCCACTCTGTCAATGTAACCCATCCAGGGAAGAGCAGACTGACCCCACTCTGTCAATGTAACACACCCAGGGAAGAGCAGACTGTCCCCACTCTCTAAATGTTACACACCCAGGGAAGTGCAGACTGACACCACTCTGTCAATGTAACACACCCGGGGAAGAGTAGACTGACCCCACGCAGTCAATGTAACAAACCCAGGGAAGAGCAGATTTACCTCACTCTGTCAATGTAACCAACCCAAAGAAGTGCAGACTGACCACACTCTGTCAATGTAACACACCCAGGGAAGAGCAGACGGACCCCACTCTGTCAATTTGACACACCCAGGAAAGAGCAGATTTCCCTCACTCTGTGATTGGAACCCACCCAGGGAAGAGCAGACTGACCCCACTCTGTCAATGTGACACACCAATGGAACAGCAGACTGACCCCACTCTGTCAATGTAACACACCCAGGGAAGAGAAGACTGACCCCACTCTGTCAATGTAACAACCCCAGGGAAGGGCAGACTGACCTGACACTGTCAATATAACACACCCAGGGAAGAGCAGACTGACCCCACTCTGTCAATGTAACACACCCAGGGAAGACGAGACTGACCCCACTCTGTCAATGTAACACACCCAGGGAAGAGCAGACTGACCCCACTCTGTCAATGTAACACACCCAGGGAAGAGCAGACTGACCCCACTCTGTCAATGTAACCCACCCAGGGAAGAGCAGACTGACTCCACTCTGCCACTGTAACACACCCAGGGAAGAGCAGACAGACCCCACTCTGTCAAAGTAACACACCCAGGGAAGAGCAGACAGACCTCACACTGTCAATGTAACACACCCAGGGACGAGCAGACTGACCCCACTCTGTCAATGTAACACACCCAGGGAAGAGCAGACTGACCCCACTCTGTCAATGTAACACACCCAGGGAAGAGCAGACTGACCCCACTCTGTCATTGTAACACACCCAGGGAAGAGCAGACTGACCCCACTCTGTCAATGTAACACACCCAGCGAAGAGCAGACAGACCCCACTCTGTCAATGTAACACACCCAGGGAAGAGCAGATTGACCTCACACGGTCAATATAACACACCTGGGGAAGAGCAGACAGACCCCACTCTGTCAATGTAACACACCCAGGGAAGAGCAGACTGACCTCACACTGTCAATGTAACACACCCAGGGAAGAGCAGACTGACCCCACTCTGCCACTGTAACACACCCAGGGAAGAGCAGACAGAACGCACTCTGTCAATGTAACACACCCATGGAACAGCAGACTGACCACACTCTGTCAATGTAACACACCCAGGGAAGAGAAGACTGACCCCACTCTGTCAATGTAACTCACCCAGGGAAGAGCAGACTGACCCCGCTCTGTCAATGTAACACACCCAGGAAATGCCAGACTGACCCACTCTGACAAAGTAATACACCCATGGAACTGCAGACTGACCCCACTCTGTCAACGTAACACACCCAAGTAAGAGCAGACTGACCCCACTCTGTCAATGTAACACACCCTGGGAAGAGCAGACTGACCCCACTCTGTCAATGTAACCCACCCTGGGAAGAGCAGACTGACACCACTCTGACAATGTAACACACCCAGAGAAGAGCAGACTGACCCCACTCTGTCAATGTAACCCACCCAGGGAAGAGCAGACTGACCCCACTCTGTCAATGTAACACACCCAGGGAAGAGCAGACGGTCCCCACTCTCTGAATGTTACACACCCAGGGAAGTGCAGACTGACCCCACTCTGTCAATGTAACACACCCGGGGAAGAGTAGACTGACCCCACGCAGTCAATGTAACACACCCAGGGAAGAGCAGATTTACCTCACTCTGTCAATGTAACCCACCCAAAGAAGTGCAGACTGACCACACTCTGTCAATGTAACACACCCAGGGAAGAGCAGACGGACCCCACTCTGTCAATTTGACACACCCAGGAAAGAGCAGATTTCCCTCACTCTGTCAATGTAACACACCCAGGGAAGAGCAGACTGACCCCACTCTGTCAATGTAACACACCCAAGCAAGAGCAGACTGACCCCACTCTGTCAATGTAACACACCCAGGGAAGAACAGACTGACCCCACTCTGTCAATGTAACACACCCAGGGATACGCCGACTGACCCCACTCTGTCAATGTAACTCACCCAGGGAAGAGCAGAATGACCCCACTCTGTCAATGTAACACACCCAGGGAAGATCAGACTGACCCCACTCTCTCAATGTAACAGACCCAGGGAAGAGCAGACTGACCTCACACTGTCAATGTAACACACCCAGGGAAGATCAGACTGACCCCACTCTGTCAATAAAACAGACCCAGGGAAGTGCAGACTGACCCCACTCTGTCAATGTAACATACCCAGGGAAGAGCAGGCTGACCGCAATCTGTCAATGTTACACACCCAGGTAAGAGCAGACTGACCACACTCTATCAAAGTAACACACCCAGGGAAGAATAGACAGACCCCACACTGTCAATGTAAGCCACCAGGGAAGAGCAGACTGACCTCAAACTGTCAATGTAACACACCCAGGGAAGAGCAGACTGACCTAACACTGTCAATGTAACACACCCAGGGAAGAGCAGACTGACCTCACACTGTCAATGTAACAGACCCAGGGAAGAGCAGACTGACCTCACACTGTCAATGTAACAGACCCAGGGAAGAGCAGACTGACCTCACACTGTCAATGGAACACACCCAGGGAAAAGCAGACTGACCCCACTCTGTCAATGTAACCCACAAAGGGAAGAACACACTGACCGCACTCTGTCAATGTAACACACCCAGGGAAGACCAGACTGACCCCACTCTGTCAATGTAACACACCCAGGGAAGACCAGACTGACCCCACACTGTCAATGTAACACACCCAGTGAAGAGCAGACTGACCCCACTCTGTCAATGTAACACACCCAGGGAAGAGCAGACTGACCTCACACTGTCAATGTAACGGACCCAGGGAAGAGCAGACTGACCCCACTCTGTCAATGTAACACACCCAGGGAAGAGCAGACTGACCCCACTCTGTCAATGTAACCCACCCAGAGAAGATCAGACTGACCCCACTCTGTCAGTGTAACACACCCAGGGAAGAGCAGACTGACCCCACCCTGTCAATGTAACCCAACCAGAGAAGATCAGACTGACCCCACTCTGTCAGTGTAACACACCCAGGAAAAAGCAGACTGACCTCACTCTGTCATTGTAACCCACCCAGTAGAGAAGACTGAACACACTCTGTCAATGTAACACAGCCAGGGAAGAGCAGACTGATCCCAATCTGTCAATGTAACACACCCAGGGAAGAGCAGACTGACCCCACTCGGTCATTGTAACACACCCAGGGAAGAGCAGACTGACCCCACTCTGTCAATGTAACACACCCAGCGAAGAGCAGACAGAACCCACTCTGTCAATGTAACACACCCAGGGAAGAGCAGATTGACCTCACACGGTCATTATAACACACCTGGTGAAGAGCAGACTGACCCCACTCTGTCAATGTAACACACCCAGGGAAGAGCAGACTGACCCCACTCGGTCAATGTAACACACCCAGGGAAGAGCAGACTGACCCCACTCGGTCAATGTAACACACCCAGGGAAGACCAGACTGACCTCACACTGTCAATGAAATACACCCGGGGAAGAGTAGACAGACCCCACTCTGTCAATGTAACACACCCAGGGAAGAGCAGACCGAACTCACACTGTCAATATAACACACCCAGGGAAGAGCAGACTGACCCCACTCTGTCAATGTAACACACCCAGGGAAGAGCAGACTGACCCAACTCTGTCAATGTAACACACCCAAGGAAGAGCAGACTGACCCCACTCTGTCATTGTAACACACCCAGGGAAGAGCAGACTGACCCCACTCTGTCAATGTAACACACCCAGCGAAGAGCAGACAGACCCCACTCTGTCAATGTAACACAGCCAGGGAAGAGCAGATTGACATCACACGGTCAATATAACACACCTGGGGAAGAGCAGTCACACCCCACTCTGTCAATGTAACACACCCAGGGAAGAGCACACTGACCTCACACTGTCAATGTAACACACCCAGGGAAGAACAGACTGACCCCACTCTGTCAATGTGACACACCCATGGAACAGCAGACTGACCCCACTCTGTCAATGTAACACACCCAGGGAAGAGAAGACTGACCCCACTCTGTCAATGTAACAACCCCAGGGAAGGGCAGACTGACCTGACACTGTCAATATAACACACCCAGGGAAGAGCAGACTGACCCCACTCTGTCAATGTAACACACCCAGGGAAGACGAGACTGACCCCACTCTGTCAATGTAACACACCCAGGGAAGAGCAGACTGACCCCACTCTGTCAATGTAACACACCCAGGGAAGAGCAGACTGACCCCACTCTGTCAATGTAACCCACCCAGGGAAGAGCAGACTGACTCCACTCTGCCACTGTAACACACCCAGGGAAGAGCAGACAGACCCCACTCTGTCAAAGTAACACACCCAGGGAAGAGCAGACAGACCTCACACTGTCAATGTAACACACCCAGGGACGAGCAGACTGACCCCACTCTGTCAATGTAACACACCCAGGGAAGAGCAGACTGACCCCACTCTGTCAATGTAACACACCCAGGGAAGAGCAGACTGACCCCACTCTGTCATTGTAACACACCCAGGGAAGAGCAGACTGACCCCACTCTGTCAATGTAACACACCCAGCGAAGAGCAGACAGACCCCACTCTGTCAATGTAACACACCCAGGGAAGAGCAGATTGACCTCACACGGTCAATATAACACACCTGGGGAAGAGCAGACAGACCCCACTCTGTCAATGTAACACACCCAGGGAAGAGCAGACTGACCTCACACTGTCAATGAAACACACCCAGGGAAGAGCAGACTGACCCCACTCTGCCACTGTAACACACCCAGGGAAGAGCAGACAGAACGCACTCTGTCAATGTAACACACCCATGGAACAGCAGACTGACCACACTCTGTCAATGTAACACACCCAGGGAAGAGAACACTGACCCCACTCTGTCAATGTAACTCACCCAAGGAAGATCAGACTGACCCCAGTGTGTCAATGTAACACACCCAGGGAAGAGCAGACTGACCTCACACTCTCAATATAACACACCCAGGGAAGAGCAGACTGACCCCACACTGTCAATGTAACACACCCAGGGATGACCAGACTGACCCCACTCTGTCAATGTAACACACCCAGGGAAGAGCAGACTGACCCCACTCTGTCAATGTAACCCACCCAGGGAAGAGCAGACTGACCCCATTCTGTCAATGTAACCCACCCAGGGAAGAGCAGACTGACCCCACTCTGCCACTGTAACACACCCAGGGAAAAGCAGACAGTCCCCACTCTGTCAATGTAACACACCCATGGAACAGCAGACTGACCCCACTCTGTCAATGTAACACACCCAGGGAAGAGAAGACTGACCCCACTCTGTCAATGTAACTCACCCAGGGAAGAGCAGACTGACCCCGCTCTGTCAATGTAACACACCCAGGAAATGCCAGACTGACCCACTCTGACAAAGTAATACACCCATGGAACTGCAGACTGACCCCACTCTGTCAACGTAACACACCCAAGTAAGAGCAGACTGACCCCACTCTGTCAATGTAACACACCCTGGGAAGAGCAGACTGACCCCACTCTGTCAATGTAACCCACCCTGGGAAGAGCAGACTGACACCACTCTGACAATGTAACACACCCAGAGAAGAGCAGACTGACCCCACTCTGTCAATGTAACCCACCCAGGGAAGAGCAGACTGACCCCACTCTGTCAATGTAACACACCCAGGGAAGAGCAGACTGTCCCCACTCTCTGAATGTTACACACCCAGGGAAGTGCAGACTGACCCCACTCTGTCAATGTAACACACCCGGGGAAGAGTAGACTGACCCCACGCAGTCAATGTAACACACCCAGGGAAGAGCAGATTTACCTCACTCTGTCAATGTAACCCACCCAAAGAAGTGCAGACTGACCACACTCTGTCAATGTAACACACCCAGGGAAGAGCAGACGGACCCCACTCTGTCAATTTAACACACCCAGGAAAGAGCAGATTTCCCTCACTCTGTCAATGTAACACACCCAGGGAAGAGCAGACTGACCCCACTCTGTCAATGTAACACACCCAAGCAAGAGCAGACTGACCCCACTCTGTCAATGTAACACACCCAGGGAAGAACAGACTGACCCCACTCTGTCAATGTAACACACCCAGGGATACGCCGACTGACCCCACTCTGTCAATGTAACTCACCCAGGGAAGAGCAGAATGACCCCACTCTGTCAATGTAACACACCCAGGGAAGATCAGACTGACCCCACTCTCTCAATGTAACAGACCCAGGGAAGAGCAGACTGACCTCACACTGTCAATGTAACACACCCAGGGAAGATCAGACTGACCCCACTCTGTCAATAAAACAGACCCAGGGAAGTGCAGACTGACCCCACTCTGTCAATGTAACATACCCAGGGAAGAGCAGGCTGACCGCAATCTGTCAATGTTACACACCCAGGTAAGAGCAGACTGACCACACTCTATCAAAGTAACACACCCAGGGAAGAATAGACAGACCCCACACTGTCAATGTAAGCCACCAGGGAAGAGCAGACTGACCTCAAACTGTCAATGTAACACACCCAGGGAAGAGCAGACTGACCTAACACTGTCAATGTAACACACCCAGGGAAGAGCAGACTGACCTCACACTGTCAATGTAACAGACCCAGGGAAGAGCAGACTGACCTCACACTGTCAATGTAACAGACCCAGGGAAGAGCAGACTGACCTCACACTGTCAATGGAACACACCCAGGGAAAAGCAGACTGACCCCACTCTGTCAATGTAACCCACAAAGGGAAGAACACACTGACCGCACTCTGTCAATGTAACACACCCAGGGAAGACCAGACTGACCCCACTCTGTCAATGTAACACACCCAGGGAAGACCAGACTGACCCCACACTGTCAATGTAACACACCCAGTGAAGAGCAGACTGACCCCACTCTGTCAATGTAACACACCCAGGGAAGAGCAGACTGACCTCACACTGTCAATGTAACGGACCCAGGGAAGAGCAGACTGACCCCACTCTGTCAATGTAACACACCCAGGGAAGAGCAGACTGACCCCACTCTGTCAATGTAACCCACCCAGAGAAGATCAGACTGACCCCACTCTGTCAGTGTAACACACCCAGGGAAGAGCAGACTGACCCCACCCTGTCAATGTAACCCACCCAGAGAAGATCAGACTGACCCCACTCTGTCAGTGTAACACACCCAGGAAAAAGCAGACTGACCTCACTCTGTCATTGTAACCCACCCAGTAGAGAAGACTGACCACACTCTGTCAATGTAACACAGCCAGGGAAGAGCAGACTGATCCCAATCTGTCAATGTAACACACCCAGGGAAGAGCAGACTGACCCCACTCGGTCATTGTAACACACCCAGGGAAGAGCAGACTGACCCCACTCTGTCAATGTAACACACCCAGCGAAGAGCAGACAGAACCCACTCTGTCAATGTAACACACCCAGGGAAGAGCAGATTGACCTCACACGGTCATTATAACACACCTGGTGAAGAGCAGACTGACCCCACTCTGTCAATGTAACACACCCAGGGAAGAGCAGACTGACCTCACACTGTGAATGTAACACACCCAGGGAAGAGCAGACTGACCCCACTCTGCCACTGTAACACACCCAGGGAAGAGCGGACAGACCGCACTCTGTCAATGTAACACACCCATGGAACAGCAGACTGACCACACTCTGTCAATGTAACACACCCAGGGAAGAGAACACTGACCCCACTCTGTCAATGTAACTCACCCAAGGAAGATCAGACTGACCCCACTGTGTCAATGTAACACACCCAGGGAAGAGCAGACTGACCTCACACTGTCAATATAACACACCCAGGGAAGAGCAGACTGACCCCACACTGTCAATGTAACACACCCAGGGAAGACCAGACTGACCCCACTCTGTCAATGTAACACACCAGGGAAGAGCAGACTGACCCCACTCTGTCAATGTAACCCACCCAGGGAAGAGCAGACTGACCCCACTCTGTCAATGTAACCCACCCAGGGAAGAGCAGACTGACCCCACTCTGCCACTGTAACACACCCAGGGAAAAGCAGACAGTCCCCACTCTGTCAATGTAACACACCCATGGAACAGCAGACTGACCCCACTCTGTCAATGTAACACACCCAGGGAAGAGAAGACTGACCCCACTCTGTCAATGTAACTCACCCAGGGAAGATCAGACTGACCCCACTCTGTCAATGTAACACACCTAGCGATGAGCAGACTGACCCCGCTCTGCCAATGTAACACGCCCAGGAAAGGCCAGACTGACCCACTCTGACAAAGTAATACACCCATGGAACTGCAGACTGACCCCACTCTGTCAACGTAACACACCCAAGTAAGAGAAGACTGACCCCACTCTGTCAAAGTAACACACACAGGGAAGAGCAGACTGACCCCACTCTGTCAATGTAACACACCCTGGGAAGAGCAGACTGACCCCACTCTGTCAATGTAACCCACCCTGGGAAGAGCAGACTGACACCACTCTGTCAATGTAACACACCCAGAGAAGAGCAGACTGACCCCACTCTGTCAATGTAACCCATCCAGGGAAGAGCAGACTGACCCCACTCTGTCAATGTAACACACCCAGGGAAGAGCAGACTGTCCCCACTCTCTAAATGTTACACACCCAGGGAAGTGCAGACTGACACCACTCTGTCAATGTAACACACCCGGGGAAGAGTAGACTGACCCCACGCAGTCAATGTAACAAACCCAGGGAAGAGCAGATTTACCTCACTCTGTCAATGTAACCAACCCAAAGAAGTGCAGACTGACCACACTCTGTCAATGTAACACACCCAGGGAAGAGCAGACGGACCCCACTCTGTCAATTTGACACACCCAGGAAAGAGCAGATTTCCCTCACTCTGTGATTGGAACCCACCCAGGGAAGAGCAGACTGACCCCACTCTGTCAATGTAACACACCCAGGGATACGCCGACTGACCCCACTCTGTCAATGTAACTCACCCAGGGAAGAGCAGAATGAACCCACTCTGTCAATGTAACACACCCAGGGAAGATCAGACTGACCCCACTCTCTCAATGTAACAGACCCAGGGAAGAGCAGACTGACCTCACACTATCAATGTAACACACCCAGGGAAGATCAGACTGACCCCACTCTGTCAATAAAACAGACCCAGGGAAGAGCAGACTGACCCCACTCTGTCAATATAACATACCCAGGGAAGAGCAGACTGACCGCAATCTGTCATGTTACACACCCAGGTAAGAGCAGACTGACCACACTCTATCAAAGTAACACACCCAGGGAAGAATAGACAGACCCCACTCTGTCAATGTAAGCCACCAGGGAAGAGCAGACTTACCTCAAACTGTCAATGTAACACACCCAGGGAAGAGCAGACTGACCTAACACTGTCAATGTAACACACCCAGGGAAGAGCAGACTGACCCCACTCGGTCAATGTAACACACCCAGGGAAGAGCAGACTGACCTCACACTGTCAATGTAACACACCCAGGGAAGAGCAGACTGACCTCACACTGTCAATGGAACACACCCAGGGAAGATCAGACTGACCCCACTCTCTCAATCTAACAGACCCAGGGAAGAGCAGACTGACCTCACACTGTCAATGTAACACACCCAGGGAAGAGCAGACTGACCCCACTCTGTCAATGTAACCCACCCAGAGAAGATCAGACTGACCCCACTCTGTCAGTGTAACACACCCAGGGAAGAGCAGACTGACCCCACCCTGTCAATGTAACCCACCCAGAGAAGATCAGACTGACCCCACTCTGTCAGTGTAACACACCCAGGAAAGAGCAGACTGACCTCACTCTGTCATTGTAACCCACCCAGTAGAGAAGACTGACCACACTCTGTCAATGTAACACAGCCAGGGAAGAGCAGACTGATCCCAATCTGTCAATGTAACACACCCAGGGAAGAGCAGACTGACCCCACTCGGTCATTGTAACACACCCAGGGAAGAGCAGACTGACCCCACTCTGTCAATGTAACACACCCAGCGAAGAGCAGACTGACCCCACTCTGTCAATGTAACACACCCAGGGAAGAGCAGACTGACCTCACACTGTCAATGTAACACACCCAGGGAAGAGCAGACTGACCCCACTCTGCCACTGTAACACACCCAGGGAAGAGCGGACAGACCGCACTCTGTCAATGTAACACACCCATGGAACAGCAGACTGACCCCACTCTGTCAATGTAACACACCCAGGGAAGAGAACACTGACCCCACTCTGTCAATGTAACTCACCCAAGGAAGATCAGACTGACACCACTGTGTCAATGTAACACACCCAGGGAAGAGCAGACTGACCTCACACTGTCAATATAACACACCCAGGGAAGAGTAGACTGACCCCACACTGTCAATGTAACACACCCAGGGAAGACCAGACTGACCCCACTCTGTCAATGTAACACACCCAGGGAAGAGCAGACTGACCCCACTCTGTCAATGTAACCCACCCAGGGAAGAGCAGACTGACCCCACTCTGTCAATGTAACCCACCCAGGGAAGAGCAGACTGACCCCACTCTGCCACTGTAACACACCCAGGGAAAAGCAGACAGTCCCCACTCTGTCAATGTAACACACCCATGGAACAGCAGACTGACCCCACTCTGTCAATGTAACACACCCAGGGAAGAGAAGACTGACCCCACTCTGTCAATGTAACTCACCCAGGGAAGATCAGACTGACCCCACTCTGTCAATGTAACACACCTAGCGATGAGCAGACTGACCCCGCTCTGTCAATGTAACACACCCAGGAAAGGCCAGACTGACCCACTCTGACAAAGTAATACACCCATGGAACTGCAGACTGACCCCACTCTGTCAACGTAACACACCCAAGTAAGAGAAGACTGACCCCACTCTGTCAATGTAACACACACAGGGAAGAGCAGACTGACCCCACTCTGTCAATGTAACACACCCTGGGAAGATCAGACTGACCCCACTCTGTCAATGTAACCCACCCTGGGAAGAGCAGACTGACACCACTCTGTCAATGTAACACACCCAGAGAAGAGCAGACTGACCCCACTCTGTCAATGTAACCCACCCAGGGAAGAGCAGACTGACCCCACTCTGTCAATGTAACACACCCAGGGAAGAGCAGACTGTCCCCACTCTCTAAATGTTACACACCCAGGGAAGTGCAGACTGACCCCACTCTGTCAATGTAACACACCCGGGGAAGAGTAGACTGACCCCACGCAGTCAATGTAACAAACCCAGGGAAGAGCAGATTTACCTCACTCTGTCAATGTAACCAACCCAAAGAAGTGCAGACTGACCACACTCTGTCAATGTAACACACCCAGGGAAGAGCAGACGGACCCCACTCTGTCAATTTGACACACCCAGGAAAGAGCAGATTTCCCTCACTCTGTGATTGTAACCCACCAAGAGAAGAGCAGACTGACCCCACTCTGTCAATGTAACACACCCAGGGAAGAGCAGACTGACCCCACTCTGTCAATGTAACACACCCAAGGAAGAGCAGACTGACCCCACTCTGTCAATGTAACACACCCAGGGAAGAACAGACTGACCCCACTCTGTCAATGTAACACACCCAGGGATACGCCGACTGACCCCACTCTGTCAATGTAACTCACCCAGGGAAGAGCAGAATGAACCCACTCTGTCAATGTAACACACCCAGGGAAGATCAGACTGACCCCACTCTCTCAATGTAACAGACCCAGGGAAGAGCAGACTGACCTCACACTGTCAATGTAACACACCCAGGGAAGATCAGACTGACCCCACTCTGTCAATAAAACAGACCCAGGGAAGTGCAGACTAACCCCACTCTGTCAATATAACATACCCAGGGAAGAGCAGACTGACCGCAATCTGTCAATGTTACACACCCAGGTAAGAGCAGACTGACCACACTCTATCAAAGTAACACACCCAGGGAAGAATAGACAGACCCCACTCTGTCAATGTAAGCCACCAGGGAAGAGCAGACTTACCTCAAACTGTCAATGTAACACACCCAGGGAAGAGCAGACTGACCTAACACTGTCAATGTAACCCATCCAGGGAAGAGCAGACTGACCCCACTCTGTCAATGTAACACACCCAGGGAAGAGCAGACTGTCCCCACTCTCTAAATGTTACACACCCAGGGAAGTGCAGACTGACACCACTCTGTCAATGTAACACACCCGGGGAAGAGTAGACTGACCCCACGCAGTCAATGTAACAAACCCAGGGAAGAGCAGATTTACCTCACTCTGTCAATGTAACCAACCCAAAGAAGTGCAGACTGACCACACTCTGTCAATGTAACACACCCAGGGAAGAGCAGACGGACCCCACTCTGTCAATTTGACACACCCAGGAAAGAGCAGATTTCCCTCACTCTGTGATTGGAACCCACCCAGGGAAGAGCAGACTGACCCCACTCTGTCAATGTAACACACCCAGGGATACGCCGACTGACCCCACTCTGTCAATGTAACTCACCCAGGGAAGAGCAGAATGAACCCACTCTGTCAATGTAACACACCCAGGGAAGATCAGACTGACCCCACTCTCTCAATGTAACAGACCCAGGGAAGAGCAGACTGACCTCACACTATCAATGTAACACACGCAGGGAAGATCAGACTGACCCCACTCTGTCAATAAAACAGACCCAGGGAAGAGCAGACTGACCCCACTCTGTCAATATAACATACCCAGGGAAGAGCAGACTGACCGCAATCTGTCATGTTACACACCCAGGTAAGAGCAGACTGACCACACTCTATCAAAGTAACACACCCAGGGAAGAATAGACAGACCCCACTCTGTCAATGTAAGCCACCAGGGAAGAGCAGACTTACCTCAAACTGTCAATGTAACACACCCAGGGAAGAGCAGACTGACCTAACACTGTCAATGTAACACACCCAGGGAAGAGCAGACTGACCCCACTCGGTCAATGTAACACACCCAGGGAAGAGCAGACTGACCTCACACTGTCAATGTAACACACCCAGGGAAGAGCAGACTGACCTCACACTGTCAATGGAACACACCCAGGGAAGATCAGACTGACCCCACTCTCTCAATCTAACAGACCCAGGGAAGAGCAGACTGACCTCACACTGTCAATGTAACACACCCAGGGAAGAGCAGACTGACCCCACTCTGTCAATGTAACCCACCCAGAGAAGATCAGACTGACCCCACTCTGTCAGTGTAACACACCCAGGGAAGAGCAGACTGACCCCACCCTGTCAATGTAACCCACCCAGAGAAGATCAGACTGACCCCACTCTGTCAGTGTAACACACCCAGGAAAGAGCAGACTGACCTCACTCTGTCATTGTAACCCACCCAGTAGAGAAGACTGACCACACTCTGTCAATGTAACACAGCCAGGGAAGAGCAGACTGATCCCAATCTGTCAATGTAACACACCCAGGGAAGAGCAGACTGACCCCACTCGGTCATTGTAACACACCCAGGGAAGAGCAGACTGACCCCACTCTGTCAATGTAACACACCCAGCGAAGAGCAGACTGACCCCACTCTGTCAATGTAACACACCCAGGGAAGAGCAGACTGACCTCACACTGTCAATGTAACACACCCAGGGAAGAGCAGACTGACCCCACTCTGCCACTGTAACACACCCAGGGAAGAGCGGACAGACCGCACTCTGTCAATGTAACACACCCATGGAACAGCAGACTGACCCCACTCTGTCAATGTAACACACCCAGGGAAGAGAACACTGACCCCACTCTGTCAATGTAACTCACCCAAGGAAGATCAGACTGACACCACTGTGTCAATGTAACACACCCAGGGAAGAGCAGACTGACCTCACACTGTCAATATAACACACCCAGGGAAGAGTAGACTGACCCCACACTGTCAATGTAACACACCCAGGGAAGACCAGACTGACCCCACTCTGTCAATGTAACACACCCAGGGAAGACCAGACTGACCCCACTCTGTCAATGTAACCCACCCAGGGAAGAGCAGACTGACCCCACTCAGTCAATGTAACCCACCCAGGGAAGAGCAGACTGACCCCACTCTGCCACTGTAACACACCCAGGGAAAAGCAGACAGTCCCCACTCTGTCAATGTAACACACCCATGGAACAGCAGACTGACCCCACTCTGTCAATGTAACACACCCAGGGAAGAGAAGACTGACCCCACTCTGTCAATGTAACTCACCCAGGGAAGATCAGACTGACCCCACTCTGTCAATGTAACACACCTAGCGATGAGCAGACTGACCCCGCTCTGTCAATGTAACACACCCAGGAAAGGCCAGACTGACCCACTCTGACAAAGTAATACACCCATGGAACTGCAGACTGACCCCACTCTGTCAACGTAACACACCCAAGTAAGAGAAGACTGACCCCACTCTGTCAATGTAACACACACAGGGAAGAGCAGACTGACCCCACTCTGTCAATGTAACACACCCTGGGAAGATCAGACTGACCCCACTCTGTCAATGTAACCCACCCTGGGAAGAGCAGACTGACACCACTCTGTCAATGTAACACACCCAGAGAAGAGCAGACTGACCCCACTCTGTCAATGTAACCCACCCAGGGAAGAGCAGACTGACCCCACTCTGTCAATGTAACACACCCAGGGAAGAGCAGACTGTCCCCACTCTCTAAATGTTACACACCCAGGGAAGTGCAGACTGACCCCACTCTGTCAATGTAACACACCCGGGGAAGAGTAGACTGACCCCACGCAGTAAATGTAACAAACCCAGGGTAGAGCAGATTTACCTCACTCTGTCAATGTAACCAACCCAAAGAAGTGCAGACTGACCACACTCTGTCAATGTAACACACCCAGGGAAGAGCAGACGGACCCCACTCTGTCAATTTGACACACCCAGGAAAGAGCAGATTTCCCTCACTCTGTGATTGTAACCCACCAAGGGAAGAGCAGACTGACCCCACTCTGTCAATGTAACACACCCAGGGAAGAGCAGACTGACCCCACTCTGTCAATGTAACACACCCAAGGAAGAGCAGACTGACCCCACTCTGTCAATGTAACACACCCAGGGAAGAACAGACTGACCCCACTCTGTCAATGTAACACACCCAGGGATACGCCGACTGACCCCACTCTGTCAATGTAACTCACCCAGGGAAGAGCAGAATGAACCCACTCTGTCAATGTAACACACCCAGGGAAGATCAGACTGACCCCACTCTCTCAATGTAACAGACCCAGGGAAGAGCAGACTGACCTCACACTGTCAATGTAACACACCCAGGGAAGATCAGACTGACCCCACTCTGTCAATAAAACAGACCCAGGGAAGTGCAGACTAACCCCACTCTGTCAATATAACATACCCAGGGAAGAGCAGACTGACCGCAATCTGTCAATGTTACACACCCAGGTAAGAGCAGACTGACCACACTCTATCAAAGTAACACACCCAGGGAAGAATAGACAGACCCCACTCTGTCAATGTAAGCCACCAGGGAAGAGCAGACTTACCTCAAACTGTCAATGTAACACACCCAGGGAAGAGCAGACTGACCTAACACTGTCAATGTAACACACCCAGGGAAGAGCAGACTGACCCCACTCGGTCAATGTAACACACCCAGGGAAGAGCAGACTGACCTCACACTGTCAATGTAACACACCCAGGGAAGAGCAGACTGACCTCACACTGTCAATGGAACACACCCAGGGAAGATCAGACTGACCCCACTCTCTCAATCTAACACACCCAGGGAAGACCAGACTGACCCCACTCTGACAATGTAACCCACCCAGGGAAGAGCAGACTGACCCCACTCTGTCAGTGTAACACACCCAGGGAAGAGCAGACTGACACCACTCTGTCAATGTAACACACCCAGGGAAGAGCAGACTGACCCCACTCTGTCAATGTAACCCACCCAGAGAAGATCAGACTGACCCCACTCTGTCAGTGTAACACATCCAGGGAAGAGCAGACTGACACCACTCTGTCAATGTAACACTCCCAGGAAAGAGCAGACTGACCTCACTCTGTCATTGTTACCCACCCAGTAGAGAAGACTGACCACACTCTGTCAATGTAACACAGCCAGGGAAGAGCAGACTGATCCCAATCTGTCAATGTTACACACCCAGGGAAGAGCAGACTGACCCCACTCGGTCAATGTAACACACCCAGGGAAGAGCAGACTGACCTCACACTGTCAATATAACACACCCAGAGAAGAGCAGACTGACCCCACTCTGTCAATGTAACACACCCAGGGAAGAGCAGACTGACCCCACTCTGTCAATGTTACACACCCAGGGAAGAGCAGACTGACCCCACTCTGTCATTGTAACACACCCAGGGAAGAGCAGACTGACCCCATTCGGTCAATGTAACACAGCCAGGGAAGAGCAGATTGACCTCACACGGTCAATATAACACACCTGGGGACGAGCAGACACACCCCACTCTGTCAATGTAACACACCCAGGGAAGAGCACACTGACCTCACACTGTCAATGTAACACACCCAGGGAATAGCAGACTGACCCCACTCTGTCAATGTAACACACCCAGGGAAGAGCAGACTGACCCCACTCTGTCAATGTAACACACCCATGGAACAGCAGACTGACCCCACTCTGTCAATGTAACACACCCAGGGAAGAGAAGACTGACCCCACTCTGTCAATCTAACTCACCCAGGGAAGATCAGACTGACCCCACTGAGTCAATGTAACTCACCCAGGGAAGAGCAGACTGACCTCACACTGTCAATATAACACACCGAGGGAAGAGCAGACTGACCCCACTCTGTCAATGTAACACACCCAGGGAAGAGCAGACTGACCCCACTCTGTCAATGTAACACACCCAGGGAAGAGCAGACTGACCCCACTCTGTCAATGTAACACACCCAGGGAAGAGCAGACTGACCCCACTCTGTCAATGTAACCCACCCAGGGAAGAGCAGACTGACCCCACTCTGCAACTGTAACACACCCAGGGAAGGGCAGACAGACCCCACTCTGTCAATGTAACACACCCAGGGAAGAGCCGACTGACCTCATACTGTCAATGTAACACACCCAGGGAAGAGCAGACTGACCCCACTCTGTCAATGTAACACACCCAGGGAAGAGCAGACTGACCCCACTCTGTCAATGTAACACACCCAGGGAAGAGCAGACTGATCCCACTCTGTCATTGTAAAACACCCAGGGAAGAGCAGACTGACCCCACTCTGTCAATGTAACACACCCAGCGAACAGCAGACAGACCCCACTCTGTCAATGTAACACACCCAGGGAAGAGCAGATTGACCTCATACGGTCAATATAACACACCTGGGGAAGAGCAGACAGACCCCACTCTGTCAATGTAACACACCCAGGGAAGAGCAGACTGACCTCACACTGTCAATGTAACACACCCAGGGAAGAGCAGACTGACCCGACTCTGCCACTGTAACACACCCAGGGAAGAGCAGACAGACCGCACTCTGTCAATGTAACACACCCATGGAACAGCAGACTGACCCCACTCTGTCAATGTAACACACCCAGGGAAGAGAAGACTGACCCCACTCTGTCAATGTAACTCACCCAAGGAAGATCAGACTGACCCCACTGTGTCAATGTAACACACCCAGGGAAGAGCAGACTGACCTCACACTGTCAATATAACACACCCAGGGAAGAGCAGAGTGACCCCACACTGTCAATGTAACACACCCAGGGAAGACCAGACTGACCCCACTCTGTCAATGTAACACACCCAGGAAAGAGCAGATTGACCCCACTCTGTCAATGTAACCCACCCAGGGAAGAGCAGACTGACCCCACTCTGTCAATGTAACCCACCCAGGGAAGAGCAGACTGACCCCACTCTGCCACTGTAACACACCCAGGGAAAAGCAGACAGTCCCCACTCTGTAAATGATACACACCCATGGAACAGCAGACTGACCCCACTCTGTCAATGTAACACACCCAGGGAAGAGAAGACTGACCCCACTCTGTCAATGTAACTCACCCAGGGAAGATCAGACTGACCCCACTCTGTCAATGTAACACACCTCGCGAAGAGCAGACTGACCCCGCTCTGTCAATGTAACACACCCAGGAAAGGCCAGACTGACGCACTCTGACAAAGTACTACACCCATGGAACTGCAGACTGACCCCACTCTGTCAACGTAACACACCCAAGTAAGAGCAGACTGACCCCACTCTGTCAATGTAACACACACAGGGAAGAGCAGACTGACCCCACTCTGTCAATGTAACACACCCTGGGAAGAGCAGACTGACCCCACTCTGTCAATGTAACCCACCCTGGGAAGAGCAGACTGACACCACTCTGTCAATGTAACACACCCAGAGAAGAGCAGACTGACCCCACTCTGTCAATGTAACCCACCCAGGGAAGAGCAGACTGACCCCACTCTGTCAATGTAACACACCCAGGGAAGAGCAGACTGTCCCCACTCTCTGAATGTTACACACCCAGGGAAGTGCAGTCTGACCCCACTCTGTCAATGTAACACACCCGGGGAAGAGTAGACTGACCCCACGCAGTCAATGTAACACACCCAGGGAAGAGCAGATTTACCTCACTCTGTCAATGTAACCCACCCAAAGAAGTGCAGACTGACCACACTCTGTCAATGTAACACACCCAGGGAAGAGCAGACGGACCCCACTCTGTCAATTTGACACACCCAGGAAAGAGCAGATTTCCCTCACTCTGTGATTTGAACCCACCCAGGGAAGAGCAGACTGACCCCACTCTGTCAATGTAAAACACCCAGGGAAGAGCAGACTGACCCCACTCTGTCAATGTAACACACCCAAGGAAGAGCAGACTGACCCCACTCTGTCAATGTAACACACCCAGGGAAGAACAGACTGACCCCACTCTGTCAATGTAACACACCCAGGATACGCCGACTGACCCCACTCTGTCAATGTAACTCACCCAGGGAAGAGCAGAATGACCCCACTCTGTCAATGTAACACACCCAGGGAAGATCAGACTGACCCCACTCTCTCAATGTAACAGACTCATGGAAGAGCAGACTGACCTCACACTGTCAATGTAACAGACCCAGGCAAGATCAGACTGACCCCACTCTGTCAATTTAACAGACCCAGGGAAGTGCAGACTGACCCCACTCTGTCAATGTAACATACCCAGGGAAGAGCAGACTGACCGCAATCTGTCAATGTTACACACCCAGGTAAGAGCAGACTGACCACACTCTATCAAAGTAACACACCCATGGAAGAATATACAGACCCCACTCTGTCAATGTAAGCCACCAGGGAAGAGCAGACTGACCTCAAACTGTCAATGTAACACACCATGGCAAGAGCAGACTGACCTAACACTGTCAATGTAACACACCCAGGGAAGAGCAGACTGACCTCACACTGTCAATGTAACACACCCAGGGAAGAGCAGACTGACCTCACACTGTCAATGTAACACACCCAGGGAAGAGCAGACTGACCTCACACTTTCAATGTAACACACCCAGGGAAGATCAGACTGACCCCACTCTCTCAATCTAACAGACCCAGGGAAGAGCAGACTGACCTCACAATGTCAATGTAACACACCCAGGGAAGAGCAGACTGACCTCAGACTGTCAATGTAACACACCCAGGGAAGATCAGACTGACCCCACTCTTTCAATGTAACAGACCCAGGGAAGAGCAGACTGACCTCACACTGTCAATGGAACACACCCAGGGAAAAGCAGACTGACCCCACTCTGTCAATGTAACACACACAGGGAAGAACACACTGACCGCACTCTGTCAATGTAACACACCCAGGGAAGACCAGACTGACCCCACTCTGTCAATGTAACACACCCAGGGAAGAACAGACTGACCCCACACTGTCAATGTAACACACCCAGTGAAGAGCAGACTGACCCCACTCTGTCAATGTAACACACCCAGGGAAGAGCAGACTGACCTCACACTGTCAATGTAACAGACCCAGGGAAGAGCAGACTGACCTCACACTGTCAATGTAACACACCCAGGGAAAAGCAGACTGACCCCACTCTGTCAATGTAACCCACACAGGGAAGAACACACTGACCGCACTCTGTCAATGTAACACACCCAGGGAAGACCAGACTGACCCCACTCTGTCAATGTAACACACCCAGGGAAGACCAGACTGACCCCACACTGTCAATGTAACACACCCAGTGAAGAGCAGACTGACCCCACTCTGTCAATGTAACACACCCAGGGAAGAGCAGACTGACCTCACACTGTCAATGTAACGGACCCAGGGAAGAGCAGACTGACCCCACTCTGTCAATGTAACACATCCAGAGAAGACCAGACTAACCCCACTCTGTAAATGTAACACACCCAGGGAAGACCAGACTGACCCCACCCTGTCAATGTAATCCACCCAGGGAAGAGCAGACTGACCCCACCCTGTCAATGTAATCCACCCAGGGAAGAGCAGACTGACACCACTCTGTCAATGTAACACACCCAGCGAAGAGCAGACAGACCCCACTCTGTCAATGTAACACAGCCAGGGAAGAGCAGATTGACCTCACACGGTCAATATAACACACCTGGGGAAGAGCAGACACACCCCACTCTGTCAATGTAACACACCCAGGGAAGAGCACACTGACCTCACACTGTCAATGTAACACACCTAGGGAAAAGCAGACTGACCCCACTCTGTCAATGTAACACACCCAGGGAAGAGCAGACTGACCCCACTCTGTCAATGTAACACACCCATGGAACAGCAGACTGACCCACTCTGTCAATGTAACACACCCAGGGAAGAGAAGACTGACCCCACTCTGTCAATGTAACTCACACAGGGAAGATCAGACTGATCCCACTGAGTCAATGTAACACACCCAGGGAAGAGCCGACTGACCTCACACTGTCAATATAACACACCCAGGGAAGAGCAGACTGACCCCACTCTGTCAATGTAACCCACCCAGGGAAGAGCAGACTGACCCCACTCTGTCAATGTAACACACCCAGGGAAGAGCAGACTGACCCCACTCTGTCAATGTAACACACCCATGGAACAGCAGACTGACCCCACTCTGTCAATGTAACACACCCAGGGAAGAGAAGACTGACCCCACTCTGCCACTGTAACACACCCAGGGAAGAGCAGACAGACCCCACTCTGTCAATGTAACACACCCAGGGAAGAGCAGACTGACCCCACTCTGCCACTGTAACACACCCAGGGAAGAGCAGACAGACCCCACTCTGTCAATGTAACACACCCAGGGAAGAGCAGACTGACCTCACACTGTCAATGTAACACACCCAGGGAAGAGCAGACTGACCCCACTCTGTCAATGTAACACACCCAGGGAAGAGCAGACTGACCGCACTCTGTCAATGTAACACACCCAGGGAAGACCAGACTGACCCCACTCTGTCATTGTAACACACCCAGGGAAGAGCAGACTAACCCCACTCTGTCAATGTAACACACCCAGCGAAGAGCAGACAGACCCCACTCTGTCAATGTACCACACCCAGGGAAGAGCAGATTGACCTCACACGGTCAATATAACACACCTGGGGAAGAGCAGACAGACCCCACTCTGTCAATGTAACACACCCATGGAACAGCAGACTGATCACACTCTGTCAATTAAACCCACCCAGGGAAGAGAAGACTGACCCCACTCTGTCAATGTAACATACCCAGGGAAGAGCAGACTGACCTCAAACTGTCAATGTAACACACCCAGGGAAGAGCAGACTGACCTAGCACTGTCAATGTAACACACCCAGGGAAGAGCAGACTGACCTCACACTGTCAATGTAACACACCCAGGGAAGAGCAGACTGACCTCACACTGTCAATGTAACACACCCAGGGAAGAGCAGACTGACCTCACACTTTCAATGTAACACACCCAGGGAAGATCAGACTGACCCCACTCTCTCAATCTAACAGACCCAGGGAAGAGCAGACTGACCTCACACTGTCAATGTAACACACCCAATGAAGAGCAGACTGACCTCACACTGTCAATGTAACACACCCAGGGAAGATCAGACTGACCCCACTCTCTCAATGTAACAGACCCAGGGAAGAGCAGACTGACCTCACACTGTCAATGGAACACACCCAGGGAAGAGCAGATTGACCTCACACGGTCAATATAACACACCTGGGGAAGAGCAGACAGACCCCACTCTGTCAATGTAACACACCCATGGAACAGCAGACTGACCACACTCTGTCAATGTAACACACCCAGGGAAGAGAACACTGACCCCACTCTGCCACTGTAACACACCCAGGGAAAAGCAGACAGTCCCCACACTGTCAATGTAACACACCCATGGAACAGCAGACTGACCCCACTCTGTCAATGTAACACACCCAGGGAAGAGAACACTGACCCCACTCTGTCAATGTAACACACCCAGGGAAGAGCAGACTGACCCCACTGTGTCAATGTAACACACCCAGGGAAAAGCAGACTGACCTCACACTGTCAATGTAACACACCCAGGGAAGAGCAGACTGACCCAACTCTGTCAATGTAACACACCCAGGGAAGACCAGACTGACCCCACTCTGTCAATGTAACACACCCAGGGAAGAGCAGACTGACCCCACTCTGTCAATGTAACCCACGCAGGGAAGAGCAGACTGACCCCACTCTGTCAATTTAACCCACCCAGGGAAGAGCAGACTGACCCCACTCTCCCACTGTAACACACCCAGGGAAAAGCAGACAGTCCCCACTCTGTCAATGTAACACACCCATGGAACAGCAGACTGACCCCACTCTGTCAATGTAACACACCCAGCGAAGAGCAGACTGACCCCACTCTGACAATGTAACACAGCCAGGGAAGAACACACTGAACCCACTCAGTCAATGAATCACAACCAGCGAAGAGCAGACTGACCTCGCTCTGTCAATGTAACACACCCAGGAAAGGCCAGACTGACCCACTCTGACAAAGTAATACACCCATGGAACTGCAGACTGACCCCACTCTGTCAACGTAACACACCCAGAGAAGAGGAGACTGACCCCACTCTGTCAATGTAACACACCCAGGGAAGAACACACTGACCACACTCTGTCAATGTAAAACACCCAGGGAAGTGCAGACTGACCCCACTCTGTCAATGTAACACATCCGGGGAAGAGTAGACTGACCCCACGCAGTCAATGTAACACACCCAGGGAAGAGCAGATTTATCTCACTCTGTCAATATAACCCACCCAAAGAAGTGCAGACTGACCACACTCTGTCAATGTAACACACCCAGGGAAGAGCAGACGGACCCCACTCTGTCAATTTGACACACCCAGGAATGAGCAGATTTCCCTCACTCTGTGATTGGAACCCACCCAGGGAAGAGCAGACTGACCCCACTCTGTCATTGTAAAACACCCAGGGAAGAGCAGACTGACCCCACTCTGTCAATGTAACACACCCAAGGAAGAGCAGACTGACCCCACTCTGTCAATATAACACACCCAGGGAAGAACAGACTGACCCCACTCTGTCAATGTAACACACCCAGGGATACGCCGACTGACCCCACTCTGTCAATGTCACTCACCCAGGGATAAGCAGAATGACCCCACTCTGTCAATGTAACACACCCAGGGAAGATCAGACTGACCCCACTCTCTCAATGTAACAGACCCAGGGAAGAGCAGACTGACCTCACACTGTCAATGTAACACACCCAGGCAAGATCAGACTGACTCCACTCTGTCAATGTAACAGACCCAGGGAAGTGCAGACTGACCCCACTCTGTCAATGTAACATACCCAGGGAAGAGCAGACTGACCACAATCTGTCAATGTTACACACCCAGGTAAGAGCAGACTGACCACACTCTATCAAAGTAACACACCCAGGGAAGAATAGACAGACCCCACTCTGTCAATGTAAGCCACCAGGGAAGAGCAGACTGACCTCAAACTGTCAATGTAACACACCCAGGGAAGAGCAGACTGACCTAGCACTGTCAATGCAACACACCCAGGGAAGAGCAGACTGACCTCACACTGTCAATGTAACACACTCAGGGAAGAGCAGACTGACCTCACACTGTCAATGTAACACACCCAGGGAAGAGCAGACTGACCTCACACTTTCAATGTAACACACCCAGGGAAGATCAGACTGACCCCACTCTCTCAATCTAACAGACCCAGGGAAGAGCAGACTGACCTCACACTGTCAATGTAACACACCCAATGAAGAGCAGACTGACCTCACACTGTCAATGTAAGACACCCAGGGAAGATCAGACTGACCCCACTCTCTCAATGTAACACACCCAGGGAAAAGCAGACTGACCCCACTCTGTCAATGTAACCCACACAGGGAAGAACACACTGACCGCACTCTGTCAATGTAACACACCCAGGGAAGACCAGACTGACCCCACTCTGTCAATGTAACACACCCAGGGAAGAACAGACTGACCCCACACTGTCAATGTAACACACCCAGTGAAGAGCAGACTGACCCTTCTCTGTCAATGTAACACACCCAGGGAAGAGCAGACTGACCTCACACTGTCAATGTAACAGACCCAGGGAAGAGCAGACTGACCTCACACTGTCAATGTAACACACACAGGGAAGAGCAGACTGACCTCACACTGTCAATGTAACACACCCAGGGAAGATCAGACTGACCCCACTCTCTCAATGTAACAGACCCAGGGAAGAGCAGACTGACCTCACACTGTCAATGTAACACACCCAGGGAAAAGCAGACTGACCCTACTCTGTCAATGTAACCCACACAGGGAAGAACACACTGACCGCACTCTGTCAATGTAACACACCCAGGGAAGACCAGACTGACCCCACTCTGTCAATGTAACACACCCAGGGAAGACCAGACTGACCCCACACTGTCAATGTAACACACCCAGTGAAGAGCAGACTGACCCCACTCTGTCAATGTAACACACCCAGGGAAGAGCAGACTGACCTCACACTGTCAATGTAACGGACCCAGGGAAGAGCAGACTGACCCCACTCTGTCAATGTAACACACCCAGGGAAGACCAGACTGACCCCACTCTGTAAATGTAACACATCCAGGGAAGACCAGACTGACCCCACTCTGTCAATGTAACCCACCCAGGGAAGAGCAGACTGACCCCACTCTGTCAATGTAACACACACAGCGAAGAGCAGACAGACCCCACTCTGTCAATGTAACACAGCCAGGGAAGAGCAGATTGACCCCACTCTGTCAATATAACACACCTGGGGAAGAGTGGACTGACACCACGCAGTCAATGTAACACACCCAGGGAAGAGCAGATTTACCTCACTCTCTCAATGTAACCCACCCAAAGGAGTGCAGACTGACACCACACTGTCAATGTAACCCACCCAGGGAAGAGCAGACTGACCCCACACCGTGAATGTAACACACCCAGGGAAGTGTAGACTGACCCCACTCTGTCAATGTAACAGACCCAGGGAAGAGCAGACGGACCCCACTCTGTCAATTTGACACACCCAGGAAAGAGCAGATTTCCCTCACTCTGTGATTGCAACCCACCCAGGGAAGAGCAGACTGACCCCACTCTGTCAATGTAACACACCCAGGGAAGACCAGACTGACCCCACTCTGTCAATGTAACACACCCAAGATAGAGCAGACTGACCCCACGCTGTCAATGTAACACACCCAGGGAAGAAAAGACTGACCCCACTCTGTCAATGTAACACACCCAGGGATACGCCGACTGACCCCACTCTGTCAATGTAACTCACCCAGGGAAGTGCAGACTGACCCCACTCTGTCAATGTAACACACCCAGGGAAGATCAGACTGACCCCACTCTGTCAATGTAACACACCTAGGGAACAGCAGACTGACCAAACTCTGTCAATGTAACACACCCAGGGAAGAGCAGACTGACCCCACACTGTCAATGTAACCCACCTAGGGAAGAGCAGACTGACCTCACTCGGTGAATGTAACACACCCAGGGAAGAGCAGACTGACCCCACTCTGTCAATGGAATACACCCAGGGAAGAGCAGACTGACCCCACTGTGTCAATGTAACACACCCAGGGAAGAGCAGACTGACCCCACTCTGTGAATGTTACACACCCAGGGAAGAGCAGACTGACCCCATTCTGTCAATGTAACACACCCAGGGAAGTGCAGACTGACCCCACTCTGACAATGTAACACACCTAGGGAACAGCAGACTGACCAAACTCTGTCAATGTAACACACCCAGGGAAGAGCAGACTGACCCCACTGTGTCAATGTAACACACGCAGGGAAGAGCAGACTAACCCCATTCTGTCAATGTAACACAACCAGGGAAGAGCAGACTGTCCCCACTCTGTCAATGTAACACACCCAGGGAAGAGCAGACTGACCTCACTGTGTCAATGTAACACACCCAGTGAAGAGAAGACTGACCCCACTCTGTCAATGTAACACACCCAGTGAAGGGCAGACGGACCCCACTCTGACATCGTAACACACCCAAGGAAGTGCAGACGGACCCCACTCTGTCAAAGTAACACACCCAGGGAAGGTCAGAGTGACCCCACTCTGTCAATGTAACACACCCAGGGAAGTTCAGAAAGACAACACTCTGTCAATGTCACACACCGAGGGAAGAGCAGACTGACCCCACTCTGTCAATGTAACACACCGAGGGAAGAGCAGACTGACCCCACTCTGCCACTGTAACACACCCAGTGAAGGGCAGACTGACCCCACTCTGTCTATGTAACTCACTGAGGGAATAGCAGACTGACCCCACTCTGTCAATGTAACACACCCAGGGAAGTGCAGTCTGACCCCACTCTGTCAATGTAACACACTCAGGGAAGAGCAGACTGACCTCAATCTGACAATGTAACACAATCAGGGAAGAGCAGACTGACCCCACTGTGTCAATGTAACACACCCTGGGAAGAGCAGACTGACCGCACTCTGTCAATGTAACACACCCAGGGAAGAGCAGACTGACCCCACTCTGTTACTGTAACACACCCAGGGAAGAGCAGACTGACCCCACTCTGTCAATGTAACACACCGAGGGAATAGCAGACTGACCCCACTCTGTCAATGTAACACACCCAGTGAAGGGCAGACTGACCCCACTCTGTCTATGTAACACACCGAGGGAAGTGCAGACTGACACCACTCTGTCAATGTAACACACCCAGGGAAGAGCAGACTGACGCCAATGTGTCAATGTAACACGCCCAGGGAAGAGCAGGCTGACCCCACTCTGTCAATATAACACACGCAGGGAAGAGCAGACTGACCCCACTCTGTCAATGTAACACACCCAGGGAATAGCAGACTGACCCCACTCTGTCAATGTAACACACCCAGTGAAGAGCAGACTGACCCCACTCTGTTAATGTAACACACCCAGGGAAGAGCAGTCTGACCTCACTCTGTCAATGTTTCCCACCCAGGGAAGACCAGACTGACCCCACTCTGTCAATGTAACACACCCAGGGAAGAGCAGACTGACCCCACTCTGTCAATGTAACACAACCAGGGAAGTGCAGACTTACCCCACTCTGTCAATATAACCCTCCCAGGGAAGAGCAGACTGACCCCACTCTGTCAATGTAACACACCCAGGGAAGAGCCGACTGACCGCACTCTGTCAATGTAACACTCCCAGGGAAGAGCAGACTGACCCCACTCTGTCAATGTACCCACCCAGAGAAGACCAGACTGACAGCACAGTGACAATCTAACTCACACAGGCAAGAGCAGATGACCCAACAGATGACCTGGTGGCCTGGTCTATTCAGGTGTTAGTGTCTGGAATACATTGTCTGGGTGTATTGGATAGACCGGATTAATCCCGGGGTTAGGGTCTGGAACACAGTTTGTGAGATTGTGCGATAGGCTGGAATATTTCAGGAGTTCGGGTCTGGAAGACATTGCTTGAGACAGTGGGATCGGTCGGATTAATCCAAAGGTAAGTGTCTGGAATACAGTGCCTGAGAGTGTGGGATAGGCCGGATTAAGCCAGGGGTTAGGGTCTGGAGTACAGTGTCTGAGAGAGTGGGGAGGCCGGGTCAATCCAGGGGTTAGGGTCTGGAACACAATGTCCGAGCGTGAGGGATTGGCCGGATTAATCCAGTGGGTAGGGTCTGGAACACAGTGTCAGAAAGTGTGGGGGAGGCCGGATTAATCCAGGGGTTAGGGTCTGGAACACAGTATCAGAGAGTTTGGGATAGGCCAGATTACTCCAGGAATTAGGGTCTGGAACACAGTGCCTGAGAGTGTGGGATAGGCCAGGTCAATCCAGGGGTTAGGGTCTGGAACACAGTGTCTGAGAGTGTGCGATAGGCCGGATCAATCCATCTTTTTGGGTCTGGAATATAGTGTCTGCGGGAGTAGGATAGGCCGGATTAATCCAGGCATTAGGGACTGGTACAAAGTGCCGGAAAGTGTGGGGAAGGTTGATTCATTCCGAGGGTTAGAGTCTGGAACAAAGTGTGAGGGAGTGTGGGATAGGCCGGATTAATCCAGGCATTCGGGTCTGGTACAGAGTGTCTGAGAGCGTGGGATAGGCCGGATTAATCCAGTGATTAGGGTCTGGAACAAAGTTCCTCAGAGTGTGGGGAGGCCGGGATAATCCAGGATTCAGTGTCTGGAACTCAGTGTCTAGGAGTGTGGGATAGGCCGGATTAATCCAGGGGTTAGGGTCTGGTACAAAGTGCCTGAGAGTGTGGGGAGGCCGGGACAGTCCAGGATTTAGTGTCTGGAACTCAGTGTCTGAGAGTGTGGGATAGGCCGGATTAATCCAGGAGTTAGGGTCTGGTACAAAGTGCCTGAGAGTGTGGGGAGGCCGGGATAGTCCAGGATTTAGTGTCTGGAACTCACTGTCTGAGAGTGTGGGATAGGCCGGATTAATCCAGGGGTTAGGGTCTGGAACACAGTATCAGAGAGTTTGGGATAGGCCAGATTACTCCAGGAATTAGGGTCTGGAACACAATTCCTGAGAGTGTGTATTGGCCGGATTAATCCATGGGTTAGGGACTGGAACACAGTGTCAGAGAGTTTGGGGTGGCCGGGTCAATCCAGTGGTTAGGGTTTGGAACAGTATGTGAGAGAGTGGGATAGGTTAGATTAATCCAGGGGTAAGCATGTGGAATACAGTGCCTGATAGTGTGGGATAGGCCAGATTAATCCATGGGTTAGGGTCTGGAAAACAGTGTCTGAGAGTGTAAGGACACTGGGTCAATCCAGGGGTTACGGTTTGGAATACATTGTCTGAGTTTATGGGATAAACTGGATTAATCCAGGGGTTAGGGTCTGGAACACAGTGTGTGAGTGTGGGTTAGGCTGGAATATTGTACGAGTTAGGGTCTGGAACGCAGTGTTTGAGAGAGTGGGATAGGTTGGATTAATCCAGGGGTAAGTATGTGGAATACAGTGCCTGAGAGTGTAGGATAGGCCAGGGTTAGGGTCTGGAAAACAGTGTCTGAGAGCGTGGGATAGGCCGGATTAATCCAGTGGTTTGGGTCTGGAATACAGTGTCTGCGGGAGTAGAATAGGCCGGATTAATCCAGGGTTAGGGTCTGGTACAAAGTGCCGGAAAGTGTGGGGAAGGCCGATTCAATCCCGGGGTTAGAATCTGGAAAAAAGTGTCTGGGAGTGTAGGATAGGCCGGATTAATCCAGGGGTTAGGGTCTGGAACACAGTGTCTGAGAGTGTGGAATAGGCCGGATTAATCCAGGGGGTAGGGTCTGGGACAAAGTGAATGAGATTGTGGGGAGACCGGAATAATTCAGTATTTAGTGTCTGGAACTCAGTGACTGAGAGTGTGGAATAGGTCAGGTCAATCCAGGTGTTACTGTCTGGAACACAGTGCGTGAGAGTGTGGGATATGCCGGATTAATCCAGGGGTTAGGTTCTGGCACAAAGTGCATGAGAGTGTGGGGATACTGGGTCAATCCAATGGTTAGTGTCTGGAACACAGTAGCTTAAAGTGTGGGATAGGCCGGATTAATCCAGGAGTTAGGGTCTGCATCACAGTGCCTCAGAGTGTGGAATGGGCTGGATTAATCCTGGGTTTAGGGTCTCGAACACAGTGTCTGTGAGTGTGATTGAGGCCGGGTCAATCCAGTCGTTAGGGTCTGGAACGCAGTGTCGGACAGTGTGTGATAGGCCGGATTACTCCAGGAATTAGGGTCTGGAACACAGAGCCTGAGAGTGTGTATTGGCCGGATTCATCCATGGGTTAGGGACTGGAACACAGTGTCAGAGAGTTTGGGGTGGCTGGGTCAATCCAGGGATTAGGGTCTGGAACACACTGTGTGAGTGTGGGATAGGCCGGAATATTCTAGGAGTTAGGGTCTGGAATGCAGTGCTTGAGAGAGTGAGATAGGCTGGAATAATCCAGGAGTAAGTGTCTGGAATACAGTGTCTGAGAGTGTGGGGACACCGGGTCAATCCCAGGGTTAGGGTCTGGAACACAGTGTCTGAGCGTGAGGGATAGGCCAGATTAATCCAGGGGTTAGGGTCTGGAACACAGTGCCTGAGAGTGTGCGGAGGCCGGAATAATCCAGGGGTATGGTCTGGAACACAGTTTCTCAGAGTGTGGGGTAGGCCGGAATATTCCAGAGGTTAAGGTCTGGAACTTAGTGTCTGAGAGTGTGGAATAGGCCGTGTCAATCCAATGGTTAGTGTCTGGAACACAGTGGCTGAGAGTGTGGGGTACGCCGGAATAATCCAGGGGTTAGGGTCTTGAACACAGTGCCTAAGAGTGTGTGGGAGGCCAGAATAATCCAGGATTTAGGGTCTGGAACTCAGTGTCTGAGTGTGTGGAATAGGCTGGGCCAATCCAATGGTTAGTGTCTGGAACACAGTGCGTGAGAGTGTGGGATCGGCCGGATTAATCCAGGAGTTAGGGTCTGGAACACAGTGCCTGAGAGTGTGGGATAGGCCGGATTACTCCAGGAATTAGGGTCTGGAACACAGAGGCAGAGAGTGTGGGATAGGCTGGATTAATCCAGGGGTTAGGGACTGGAACAAAGTGTCTGAGAGTATAGGATAGGCTGGAATAATCCAGGGGTTAGGGTCTGGAACACAGGTTCTGAGATTGAGGGAGAGGCCAGATTATTCCAGCGGTTTGGGTCTGGAATACAGTGTCTGCGAGAGAAGTACTGTCCAGATTAATCCAGGGGTTAGGGTCTGGAACACAGTGTCAGAGAGTTTGGGTTGCCGGGTCAATCCAGGGGTTAGGGACTGGAACATAATGTCTGAGCGTGAGGGCTAGGCTGGATTAATGCAGGAGTTAGGGTCTGGAACACAGTGTCTGAGACTGTGGGATAGGCCGGATTAATCCAGGCATTAGGGTCTGGAACACAGTGTCTGAGAGTGTGGGATAGGCCGGGTTAATCTAGTGGTTCGGGTCTGCATCTCAGTGCCTCAGAGTGTGGAATGGGCCGGATTAATCCTGGGTTTAGGGTCTCGAACACAGTGCCTGAGAGTCTGGGGGAGGCCGGAATAATCCAGGAGTTAGGGTCTGGTACAAAGTACCTGAGTGTATGGGGTAGGCCGGATTAATACAGGGGTTAGGGTCTGGAACACATTGTCTGAGAGTGTGGGATAGGCCGCATTAAACCAGGGGTTAGGTCTGGCACAAAGTGCCTGAGAGTGTGGAATAGGCCGGGTCAATCTATGGGCTAGGGTCTGGAACACAATGTCTGAGCGTGAGGGATTGGCCGGATTAATCCAGTGTTAAGGTCTGGAACACAGCATTTGAGAATGTGGGATAGGCTGGATTAATGCAGGAGTTAGGGTCTGGAACACAGTGTCTGAGAGTGTGGGATAGGCCACATTTAATCCATCGGTTGGGGCCTGGAATATCGTGTCTGCGGGAGTAGAATAGGCCGGATTAATCCAGGGGTTAGGGTCTGCATCACAGTGCCTTAGAGTGTGGAATGGGCTGGATTAATCCTGGGTTTAGGGTCTCGAACACAGTGCCTGAGAGTCTGGGTGAGGCCGGAATAATCCAGGGGTTAGGTTCTGAAACACAGTGTCTGAGAGTGTGATGGAGGCCGGGTCAGTCCAGGGGTTAGGGTCTGGAATGCAGTGTCAGAGAGTGTGGGATAGGCCACATTTTATCCATCAGTTGGGGCCTGGAATATAGTGTCTGCGGGAGTAGAATAGGCCGGATTAATCCAGGGGTTAGGGTCTGCATCACAGTGCCTTAGAGTGTGGAATGGGCTGGATTAATCCTGGGTTTAGGGTCTCGAACACAGTGCCTGAGAGTCTGGGTGAGGCCGGAATAATCCAGGGGTTAGGTTCTGAAACACAGTGTCTGAGAGTGTGATGGAGGCCGGATTAATCCATGGGTTAGGGACTGGAACACAGTGTCAGAGAGTTTGGGGTGGCCGGGTCAATCCAGTGGTTAGGGTTTGGAACAGTATGTGAGAGAGTGGGATAGGTTAGATTAATCCAGGGGTAAGCATGTGGAATACAGTGCCTGATAGTGTGGGATAGGCCAGATTAATCCATGGGTTAGGGTCTGGAAAACAGTGTCTGAGAGTGTAAGGACACTGGGTCAATCCAGGGGTTACGGTTTGGAATACATTGTCTGAGTTTATGGGATAAACTGGATTAATCCAGGGGTTAGGGTCTGGAACACAGTGTGTGAGTGTGGGTTAGGCTGGAATATTGTACGAGTTAGGGTCTGGAACGCAGTGTTTGAGAGAGTGGGATAGGTTGGATTAATCCAGGGGTAAGTATGTGGAATACAGTGCCTGAGAGTGTAGGATAGGCCAGGGTTAGGGTCTGGAAAACAGTGTCTGAGAGCGTGGGATAGGCCGGATTAATCCAGTGGTTTGGGTCTGGAATACAGTGTCTGCGGGAGTAGAATAGGCCGGATTAATCCAGGGTTAGGGTCTGGTACAAAGTGCCGGAAAGTGTGGGGAAGGCCGATTCAATCCCGGGGTTAGAATCTGGAAAAAAGTGTCTGGGAGTGTAGGATAGGCCGGATTAATCCAGGGGTTAGGGTCTGGAACACAGTGTCTGAGAGTGTGGAATAGGCCGGATTAATCCAGGGGTTAGGGTCTGGGACAAAGTGAATGAGAGTGTGGGGAGACCGGAATAATTCAGTATTTAGTGTCTGGAACTCAGTGACTGAGAGTGTGGAATAGGTCAGGTCAATCCAGGTGTTACTGTCTGGAACACAGTGCGTGAGAGTGTGGGATATGCCGAATTAATCCAGGGGTTAGGTTCTGGCACAAAGTGCATGAGAGTGTGGGGATACTGGGTCAATCCAATGGTTAGTGTCTGGAACACAGTAGCTGAAAGTGTGGGATAGGCCGGATTAATCCAGGAGTTAGGGTCTGCATCACAGTGCCTCAGAGTGTGGAATGGGCCGGATTAATCCTGGGTTTAGGGTCTCGAACACAGTGTCTGTGAGTGTGATTGAGGCCGGATTAATCCATGGGTTAGGGACTGGAACACAGTGTCAGAGAGTTTGGGGTGGCCGGGTCAATCCAGTGGTTAGGGTTTGGAACAGTATGTGAGAGAGTGGGATAGGTTAGATTAATCCAGGGGTAAGCATGTGGAATACAGTGCCTGATAGTGTGGGATAGGCCAGATTAATCCATGGGTTAGGGTCTGGAAAACAGTGTCTGAGAGTGTAAGGACACTGGGTCAATCCAGGGGTTACGGTTTGGAATACATTGTCTGAGTTTATGGGATAAACTGGATTAATCCAGGGGTTAGGGTCTGGAACACAGTGTGTGAGTGTGGGTTAGGCTGGAATATTGTACGAGTTAGGGTCTGGAACGCAGTGTTTGAGAGAGTGGGATAGGTTGGATTAATCCAGGGGTAAGTATGTGGAATACAGTGCCTGAGAGTGTAGGATAGGCCAGGGTTAGGGTCTGGAAAACAGTGTCTGAGAGCGTGGGATAGGCCGGATTAATCCAGTGGTTTGGGTCTGGAATACAGTGTCTGCGGGAGTAGAATAGGCCGGATTAATCCAGGGTTAGGGTCTGGTACAAAGTGCCGGAAAGTGTGGGGAAGGCCGATTCAATCCCGGGGTTAGAATCTGGAAAAAAGTGTCTGGGAGTGTAGGATAGGCCGGATTAATCCAGGGGTTAGGGTCTGGAACACAGTGTCTGAGAGTGTGGAATAGGCCGGATTAATCCAGGGGTTAGGGTCTGGGACAAAGTGAATGAGAGTGTGGGGAGACCGGAATAATTCAGTATTTAGTGTCTGGAACTCAGTGACTGAGAGTGTGGAATAGGTCAGGTCAATCCAGGTGTTACTGTCTGGAACACAGTGCGTGAGAGTGTGGGATATGCCGAATTAATCCAGGGGTTAGGTTCTGGCACAAAGTGCATGAGAGTGTGGGGATACTGGGTCAATCCAATGGTTAGTGTCTGGAACACAGTAGCTGAAAGTGTGGGATAGGCCGGATTAATCCAGGAGTTAGGGTCTGCATCACAGTGCCTCAGAGTGTGGAATGGGCCGGATTAATCCTGGGTTTAGGGTCTCGAACACAGTGTCTGTGAGTGTGATTGAGGCCGGGTCAATCCAGTCGTTAGGGTCTGGAACGCAGTGTCGGACAGTGTGTGATAGGCCGGATTACTCCAGGAATTAGGGTCTGGAACACAGAGCCTGAGAGTGTGTATCGGCCGGATTAATCCATGGGTTAGAGACTGGAACACAGTGTCAGAGAGTTTGGGGTGGCTGGGTCAATCCAGGGATTAGGGTCTGGAACACACTGTGTGAGTGTGGGATAGGCCGGAATATTCTAGGAGTTAGGGTCTGGAATGCAGTGCTTGAGAGAGTGAGATAGGCTGGAATAATCCAGGAGTAAGTGTCTGGAATACAGTGTCTGAGAGTGTGGGGACACCGGGTCAATCCCAGGGTTAGGGTCTGGAACACAGTGTCTGAGCGTGAGGGATAGGCCAGATTAATCCAGGGGTTAGGGTCTGGAACACAGTGCCTGAGAGTGTGCGGAGGCCGGAATAATCCAGGGGTATGGTCTGGAACACAGTTTCTCAGAGTGTGGGGTAGGCCGGAATATTCCAGAGGTTAAGGTCTGGAACTCAGTGTCTGAGAGTGTGGAATAGGCCGTGTCAATCCAATGGTTAGTGTCTGGAACACAGTGGCTGAGAGTGTGGGGTAGGCCGGAATAATCCAGGGGTTAGGGTCTTGAACACAGTGCCTAAGAGTGTGTGGGAGGCCAGAATAATCCAGGATTTAGGGTCTGGAACTCAGTGTCTGAGTGTGTGGAATAGGCTGGGCCAATCCAATGGTTAGTGTCTGGAACACAGTGCGTGAGAGTGTGGGATCGGCCGGATTAATCCAGGGTTTAGGGTCTGGAACACAGTGTCTGAGAGTGTGGGGTAGGCCGGATTACTCCAGGAATTAGGGTCTGGAACACAGTGCCTGAGAGTGTGGGATAGGCCGGATTACTCCAGGGGTTAGGGACTGGAACAAAGTGTCTGAGAGTATAGGATAGGCTGGAATAATCCAGGGGTTAGGGTCTGGAACACAGTGTCTGAGAGTGTGGGATAGGCCACATTTAATCCATCGGTTGGGGCCTGGAATATCGTGTCTGTGGGAGTAGAATAGGCCGGATTAATCCAGGGGTTAGGGTCTGCATCACAGTGCCTTAGAGTGTGGAATGGGCTGGATTAATCCTGGATTTAGGGTCTCGAACACAGTGCCTGAGAGTCTGGGTGAGGCCGGAATAATCCAGGGGTTAGGTTCTGAAACACAGTGTCTGAGAGTGTGATGGAGGCCGGGTCAATCCAGGGGTTAGGGTCTGGAATGCAGTGTCAGAGAGTGTGGGATAGGCCACATTTTATCCATCGGTTGGGGCCTGGAATATAGTGTCTGCGGGAGTAGAATAGGCCGGGTTAATCCAGGGGTTAGGGTCTGCATCACAGTGCCTTAGATTGTGGAAATGGCCGGATTAATTCTGGGTTTAGGGTCTCGAATACAGTGCCTGAGAGTCTGGGTGAGGCCGGAATAATCCAGGGGTTAGGGTCTAAAATACAGTGTCTGAGAGTGTGATGGAGGCCGGGTCAATCCAGGGGTTAGGTTCTGGAACGCAGTGTCTGAGAGTATGATGGAGGCCGGGTCAATCCAGGGGTTAGGGTCTGGAACGCAGTGTCTGAGAGTGTGATGGAGGCCGGGTCAATCCAGGGGTTAGGTTCTGGAACGCAGTGTCTGAGAGTGTGGGATAGGTCGGATTAATCCCGGGGTTAGTGTCTGGAACGCAGTGTCTGAGAGTGTGGAGAAGGCTAGATTAATCCAGGGGTTAGAGTCTGGAACGCAATGTCTGAGAGTGTGTATTGGCCAGTTTAATCCATGGTTAGACTGGAACACAGTGTCAGAGAGTTTGGTGTGGCCGGGTCAATCCAGTGTCAGAGAGTGTGGGATAGGCCGAATTACTCCAGGAATTAGGATCTGGAACACAGAGCCTGAGAGTGTGTATTGGCTGGATTAATCCATGGGTTAGGGACTGGAACACAGTGTCAGAGAGTTTGGGGTGGCCGGGTCAATCCAGGGGTTAGGGTCTGGAACACAATGTCTGAGCGTGAGGGATAGGCTGGATTAATGCAGGAGTTAGGGTCTGGAACACAGTGATAAATTTGTAGGATAGGCTGGATTAATCCAGGGGTTAGGGTCTGGAACACAGTGTCTGAGAGTGTAGGATAGGCTGGATTAATCCATGGGTTAGTGTGTGTAATACAATGTCTGAGAGTGTGGGATAGGCCGGATTAATCCAGAGTTTAGGGCTTGGAACACAGTGTCTGAGAGTGTGGTGAGGCCGGTTCAATGCAGGGGTTAGGATCTGGAACAAAGTGCCTGAGAGTGTGGGAAAGGCTGGATTAATCCAGGGGTTAGGGTCTGGACACAGTGCCTGAGAGTGTGGGATAGGCCGGATTAATCGAGGGGTTAGGTTCTGGAACACAATGCCTGAGAGTGTGGGATAGGCCGGATTTTTCCAGTGGTTAGGGTCTGGTACAAAGTGCCGGAAAGTGTGGGGAAGGACGATTCAATCCTGGGGTTAGAGTCTGGAACAAACTGTCTGAGAGTGTGGGATAGGCAGGATTAATCCAGGGGGTAGGGTCTCGAACAAAGTGCATGAGAGTGTGGGATCGGCCGGATTAATCCAGGGGTTAGGGTGTGGTACAAAGCGCCTGAGAGTGTGTGATAGGCCAGCCTAATCCAGGGTTTAGGGTCTGGAACACAGTGTCTGAGAGTGTGGGATAGACCGGGTCAATCCAATGGTTAGTGTCTAGAACACAGTGTCATAGAGTTTGTGGTGGCCGGGTCAATCCAGGGGTTAGGGTTTGGAACACAGTGTCAGAGAGTTTGGGGTGGCCGGGTCAATCCAGTGGTTCGGGTCTGGAACACAGTGTGTGAGTGTGGGATAAGCCGGAATATTCCAGGAGGTAGGGTCTGGAACGCAGTGCTTGATAATGTGGGATAGGTCGGATTAATCCAGGGGTAAGTGTCTAGAATACAGTGCCTGAGAGTGTAAAATAGGCCGGATAAATCCAGGGGTTGGGGTCTGGAACACAGTGTCTGAGAACGTGGGGACAACGGATGAATCCAGGGGTGAGGGTCTGAAACATGGTGCCCGAGAGTGTGGGATAGGCCGGGTCAATCCAAGGGTTAGGGACTGGAACACAATGTCTGAGCGTGAGGGATACGCCGGATTAATCCAGTGTTAAAGTCTGGAACACAGCGTTTGAGAATGTGGGATGTAGCTGGATTAATGCAGGGGTTAGGGTCTGGAACAAAGTGCCTGAGAGTGTGGGGAGGCCGGTTCAATGCAGGGGTTAGGTTCTGGAACAAAGTGCCTGAGAGTGTGTGAAAGGCCGGATTAATCCAGGGGTTAGGGTCTGGAACACAATGCCTAAGAGTGTGGGATAGTCTGGATTATTCTACCGGTTTGGGTTCGGAATGCAGTGTCTGCGGGAGTAGGATAGGCCGGATTAATCCAGGGGTTAGAGTCTGGTACAAAGTTCCGGAAAGTGTGGGGAAGGCCGATTCAATCCCGGGGTTAGAGTCTGGAACAAAGTGTCTGGGAATGTGGGATAGGCCGGATTAATCCAGGCATTAGGGTCTGGAACCCAGTGTCTGAGAGTGTGGGATAGGCCAGACTACTCCTGGAATTAGGGTCTGCAATGCAGTGTTTAAGAGAGTGGGATAGGTCGGATTAATCCAGGGGTTAGGGTCTGGAACAAAATGCCTGAGAGTGTGGGGTGGCCGGAATAATCCAGGATTTAGTGTCTGGAGCACAGAGTCTGAGAGTGTGGGATAGGCCAGGTCAATCCAATGGTTAGTGTCTGGAACACAGTCCCTGAGACTGTGGGATAGGCCGGATTAATCCAGGGGTTAGGGTCTGCATCACAGTGCCTCAGAGTGTGGAATAGGCTGGATTAATCCAGGGGTTAGGGTCTCGAACACAGTGCCTGAGAGTCTGGGGAGGCCGGAATAATCCAGGGGTCTGAAACACAGTGTCTGAGAGTGTGTGATAGGCCGGGTCAATCCAAGGGTTAGGGTCTGGAACACAATGTCTGAGAGTGTGGGATAGGTCAGATTAATCCAGGGGTAAATGGCTGGAATACAGTGCCTGAGAGCGTAGGATAGGCCAGATTAATCCATTGGTTAGGGTCTGGAACACAGTGTCTGAGAGTGTGAGGATACCGGATTAATCCAGGGGTTAGGGTCTGGAACACAGTGCCCAATTTGTGGGATAGGCCAGATTAATCCAGGGGTTAGGGTCTGGAACACAGTGTCTGAGCGTGAGTGATTGGCCGGATTAATCCAGTGTTAAGGGCTGGAACACAGTGTTTGAGAATGTGGGATAGGCTGGATTAATGCAGGTGTTAGTGTCTGGAACACAGTGACTGAGAGTGTGGGATAGGCTGGATTAATCCAGGGGTTAGGGTCTGCAACACAGTGCCTGAGAGTGTGGAGTTGGCCGGATTAATCCAGGGGTTAGGGTCTGGAACACAGTGCCTCAGAGTGTGGGATAGGCCGGATTAATCCAGGGGTTACGGTCTGGAACACGGTTTCTGAGAGGGAGGGGAAGGCCAGATTACTCCAGGGGTTAGGGTCTGGAACACAGTGCCTGAGAGTGTGGGACAGGCCGGATTAATCCTAGGCCTAGGGTCTCGAACACAGTGCCTGAAAGTCTGGGGGAGGCCGGGTCAATCCAGGGGTTAGGGTCTGGAACACAATGTCTGAGCGTGAGGGATAGGCTGGATTAATGCAGGGGTTAGGGTCTGGAACACAGTGCCTGAGAGTGTGGGATAGGCCGCATTTAATCCAGCAGTTTGTGTCTGGAATACAGTATCTGCGGGAGTAGAGTAGGCTGGATTTATCCTGGGGTTAGGGTCTGCATCACAGTGCCTTAGAGTGTGGAACGGGCCAGATTAATCCTGGGTTTAGGGTCTCGAACACAGGGCCTGAGACTCTGGGGGAGACCGGAATAATCCAGGGGTTAGGTTCTGAATCACAGTGTCTGAGAGTGTGGAGAAGGCCAGATTAGTCCAGGGGTTAGACTCTGGAACGCAATGTCTGAGAGTGTGGGATAGGCCAGATTACTCCAGGAATTAGGGTCTGGAACACAGTGCCCGAGAGTGTGGGATAGGCCGGGTCCATCCAGTGGTTCGGGTCTGGAACACAGTGTGTGAGTGTGGGATAGGCCGGAATATTCCAGGAGTTAGGGTCTGGAACGCAGTTCTTGAGAGTGTGGCATAGTTCGGATTAATCCAGGGGTAAGTGTCTTGAATACAGTGGCTGAGAGTGTGGGATAGGCTGGATTATTCCAGGGGTAAGGGTCTGGAACACTGTCTGAGAGTGTGGGATAGGCCGAATTAATCCAGGGGTTAGGGTCTGGAACACAATGTCTGAGCGTGAGGGATAGGCTGGATTAATCCAGGGGTTAGGGTCTGGAACACAGTGTCTGAGAGTGTGGGATAGGCCGGGTTAATCCAGGGGTTAGAGACTGGAACAAAGTGCCAGAGAGTGTGGGGAAGGCAGATTCAATCCAAGAGTTAGGGGTCTGGAATATAATGTCTGCGAGTGTGGGATAGGCTAGATTAATCCAGGGGTTAGGGTCGGGAACACAGTGCCTGAGAATGTGGGATAGGCCGGATTAATGCAGGGGTTAGGATCTGGAACACAATGTCTTAGATTATGGGGTAGGCCAGATTAATCCAGGGGTTTGTGTCTGGAATATAGCAACTGTGAGTGTGTGGTAGGTCGGAATAATCCAGGGGTTAGTGTCTGGAACACGTGTCTGAGGGTGAGGAATAGGCCAGATTTATCCAAGGGCTAGGATCTGGAATACAGTGTCTGGGATAGGTGGGATTAATCCAGACGTTAGGGTCTGGGACACAGTGCCTGAGAGGGTGTATTGGCCGGGTCAATCCAGCGGTTAGGGTCTGGAACAAAGAGCCTGAGAGTGTGGGAGAGGCCGGATTAATCCAGGGGTGAGTGCCTGGAACACAGTGTCTGAGAGTGTAGGATAGGCCCGGTCTATCCAGGGGTTACGCACTGGAACACAATGTCTGAGATAGTGCGATAGTTCGGATTAATCAAGGGGTTAGGGTCTGTAACACAGTGTCCGAGAGTGTGGGATAGGCCAGATTAATCCAAGTGTTAGGGTCTGGTACACAGTGTCTGAGAGTGTGGGATAGGCCGGATTAATCCAGGGATTAGCGTCTGGAACACAGTGCCTGAGAGTGTGGGATAGGCCGGATTAATCAAGGGGTTAGGGTCTGGAACACAGTGCCTGAGAGTGTGGGATAGGCCGGATTAATCCAGGGGTTAGAGACTGGAACAAAGTGCTGGAGAGTGTGGGGAAGGCAGATTCAATCCAAGGGTTAGGGTCTGGAACATAGTGTCTGCGAGTGTGGAATAGGCCAGATTAATCCAGGGGTTTAGGTCTGGAACACAGTGTCTGAGGGTGGGGGGAGGCTGACTTAATCCAGGGGTTAGGGTCTGGAACACAGTGTGTGAGTGTGGGATAGCCCGGAATATTCCAGGAGTTAGGGTCTGGAACGCAATGCTTGAGAGAGTGGGATAGGTCAGATTAATCCAGGGGTTAGTGTCTGGAACATAGTGCTTGAGAGTGGGGACACCAGGTCAATCCAGGGGTTACGGTCTGGAACAGAATGTCTGAGCGTGAGGGATAGGCCGGATTAATCCAGGTGTTAAGGACTGGAACACAGCATTTGAGAGTGTGGGATAGGCCGGATTAATGCAGGAGTTAGGGTCTGGAACATAGTGTCTGAGAGTGTAGGGGGAGGATGGATTAATCCAGGGGTTAGGGTCTGGAACACAGTGTCTGAGAGTGTGAGATAGGCCTGGTCAATCCAGAGGTTAGTGTCTGGAATACAGTGCCTGAGAGTGTGGGATAGACCGATTACTCCAGGGGTTAGTGTGTGGAACACAGTGCCTGAGAGAGTGGAATAGGCCGGATTAATCCAGGGGTTAGTGTCTGGAACAGAGTGCCTGAGAGTGTGGGATAGGCCGGGTCAATCCAGGGTTTAGGGTCTGGAACTCAGTGTCTGAGAGTGTGTGGGAGGTCTGAGTAATCCAGGGGTAAGGGTCTGGAACACAGTGCTTGAGAGTGTGAGGTTAGCTGGAATAATCCAGGGGTTAGGGTCTGGAACACAGTGTCTGAGAGAGTGGGATAGGCCAGATTAATCCAGGGGTTAGGGTCTGGAACACAGTGCCTGACAGTGTGGGGTTGGCTGGATAAATCCAGTGGTTAGGGTCTGGAATTATGAGAAACAAAGCTCATACACTTCAATAATTGCAGTCCGAGACAAAATCTCAATCAGTAGTGTCCTTTATTTTACGCTTGCAAGAGGGCGTGATGTCCAGTGTCTACAAGGCAAGGGACATACACACCCCAAATTCAATTCATACACAATATTTATATAATTTGGTTTCTTTTGTTTTACATTGCTCCTCCCCTGTTTACATCTTCCACTTCCCTCAGACCGGCCCCCATTACCCCTGTTTATCTCTTGCCTTGTCTGTGACAAAATGCTTATTTCTGGCCTCACAAGGCCGTTTGACCTCATCCCGCTGTAGGTCATTGTTAGGCATATTCTTTCTTCATCATTATCTACTCCCTCCATCTGTACCTTTCCCTCACAGCATCTTATCACTAAGCCCTTTTAATTGGGGTTTGTTCCTGTGTTTCTGTAAAAGTGGGAAACAGATGTTTATACCTACTGCTGAAACAGGCAAATCGAATTTAACTGCCTCTCTTCACAGCATTTTATCTATTCACCCGTAATATCTACTATTGTCTTACAGTCTCATTTCTTTCTTGCATACATTTTTAGCTAATACAACAACAATTATATATTTCCTCCACATAGTTTCCATTCTTATTGACTCAGCTCTTGGCTGAAACAATTACACACTGGTGTGAGTTCATTCACCTTGTATCAGAAATTATAATTGCAGAATTACAGAAGTAACATTAATTTACCTCTATCCCACACCCTGAAGCAGAGTTTGTAGAATGTTTTTGTCAGTGTTTGTTTGAACAACAACATTGTTCACTGACTGGGGATGGACCTATTTCAGATCCAACATTGCATCATGAAGCTGAGTAAGTGAGTCATCTCACAGTAAGAGATCCTTCAGGAAATTGGGAAACAGATGGAATTCAGAGTGATGATGAAGTTTTAAAGTGATCCCTATAAAGGACAAACAATAACTGGGGACCAGAAGCAGAGTGCCATGAGTTGAATCTGAGAGGGAGCACTGCCCCAGATAAACAGGGAAAGAGTGAAATGTCTGACTGCAACTGATCAGGGACAAACATGGCAAGGAACGGGCTCAAACATTCAACAAAAAGGCACATTCTTGAGCTCTGAGCCCACCCACCATCTGTTCCCCTCGGTCTACAACACATTTTCCAGCAGCTCCTTCCATTTCTGTACAAGAGGGAGATCAGATTATAGACATTAATCTGACTACATTACCCATGCTGCCCTGGGAGAGAGCGCCTGCGCAGTAAGAGCCGATGAGGATCGGTCCGCGGAGCCTAATGGGAGTTGTAGTTCTTACAATCGCGCACGCGATCCGCTGCAGCTGGTGGCCAACGGCGGGGAGTTCGAACGTGAGCGCGCGGGAGGCCCAGAGCGGAGGTCACGTGGTGCGGCTGGAATTGGGGGGGAGGGGCGGGGTTTATAGACCCAGAGACCTCCCTCCAAACCTGGGGACATGGGAGAATAGGGAAATGGCACAGATATTACACCAATGTTTTCTCTAATTTCATAGTGGGATATAAAAAACATTTCCCAATTATAGGGCACAAAGAGCCTGAGAACTACAGTAAACCTAATATCTGTGGTGGGTGAGTCACTTGGTAGGATTGAGAGGGACAAGGTGGACATGCATTTGAAAAGACAGGGTTTGATTAGGAACAGTCAGCATGGCTTTGTGGATGGGAGATCATGTCTCACAAATTTGTTAGAGTTCTTTGTTGACAAGGGCAGAGTGACAGACATAATCTGGATGGATGTAGTCTAAAGCCTTACAGCCTTTGATAAGATTCCACATGGTAGGCTGCTCTGGAAGGTTAGCTCCCATGGAATCCGGGGCAAGGCGGTAAATTGGATACACAATTGGCTTGACAGTAGGAAGCAGAGGGTCATAGTTGAAGAATGTTGGTCGGACTGCAGGCCTGTGACTGTCCCACAGGGGTTGGTGCTGGGCTCATTGCTGTTTATCTATATCAGTGATTTGGATGAGAGTGTACAAGGTATGATTCGTCAGTTTGCTGATGACAAGAAAATAGGTGGTGTTGTGGACAGTGAGGAAGATTATCAGAAAATGCAGCAGGACCTTGATCAGCTGGGGAAGTGACCGGAGAAATACAAATGGAGTTTAACATACCTAAGTAAATTCACAGGACCCGATCAGCTGGAACCTAGAACTCTATGGAAAGCTAGGGAACTGATTGGTGGGCCCCTTGCTGAAATATTTGTATTAACGATAGTCACAGGTGAGGTGCAGGAAGACAAGAGTTGGGTAACATGGTACCACTATTTAAGAAAGGTGGTAAGAACACGCCAGGGAACTATAAACCAGTGAACTTCACTTCAGTGGTAGGCACGTTGTTGGAGGGAATACTGAGGGACAGGATTTACATGTTTTTGGAAAGGCAAGAATTGATTAGTGATAGTCAACATATCTTTTTGCATGGGAAATTATGTCTTACAAACTTGTTTGAGGTTCTTGAAGACGTCACAAAGAGGAATAACGAGGGCAGAGCGGTGGACATGATCTGTATGGACTTCAGTAAAGCGTTCGACAAGGTTCCCCATGGAAGATTGGTTAGCAAGGTTTGATCTCATGGAATACATGGTGGACCCGCCATTTAGGTACAAAACTGGCTTGAAGGTAGAAGACAGATAGTGGTGGTGGAGGGTTGTTTTTCACACTAGAGGCCTGTGACCATTGGAGTGCCACAAGGATTGGTGCTGGGTCCACTACTTTTCGTCATTTATATGAATAATTTGGATGTGAACATAGCATGTATATTTCATAAGTTTGCAGATGATACCAAAATTGGAGGTGTTGTGGACAGCGAAGAAAGTTACCTCAGATTACAATGGGATCTTGATTAGATGGGCCAATGGGCTGAGGAGTGGCAGATGGAGTTTAATTTAGAAAAATGTGAATTGTTGCATTTTGGGAAAGCAAATCTGAGCAGGACTTATATAATTAATGGTAAGGTCCAAGGAAGTGTTGCTGAACAAAGAAACCTTGGAGTGCAGGTTCGTAGCTCCTTGAAAATAGAGTCGCAGGTAGATAGGATAGTGAAGAAGGCACATGATAAGCTTTCCTTTATTGGTCAGAATATTGAGTATCGGAGTTGGGAGGTCATTTTACCGATGTACGGGATGTTAGTCAGGCCACTGTTGGAATATTGCATGCAATTCTGGTCTCTTCCTAACAGAAGGATATTGTGAAAGTTGAAAGGATTCAGAAAGAATTTACAAGGATGTTGTCAGGGTTGGAAGATTTGAGCTGTAGGAAGAGGTTGAATAGGATGGGGCTGTCTCCCTGGAACGTTGAAGGCTGAGGGGTGACCTTATAGAGGTTTGTAAAATCATGAGGGCATGGATATGGAAAAGAGACAAGGTATTTTCCCTGGGGTGGGGGAGTCCAAACCTAGAGGGCATATGTTTAGACAATAGACAATAGACAATAGATGCAGGAGTAGGCCATTCAGCCCTTCGAGCCTGCACCGCCATTCAATATGATCATGGCTGATCATTCCCAATCAGTATCCTGTTCCAGCCTTATCTCCATAACCCTTGACTCCACTATCTTTAAGAGCTCTATCCAATTCTTTCTTTAATGAATCCAGAGACTGGGCCTCCACTGCCCTCTGGGGCAGAGCATTCCACACAGCCACCACTCTCTGGGTGAAGTAGTTTCTCCTCATCTCTATCCTAAATGGTCTACCCCGTATTTTTAAGTTGTGTCCTCTGGTTCGGCACTCCCCCATCAGCGGAAATATGTTTCCTCCTGCCAGAGTGTCCAATCCTTTCATAATCCTATACGTTTCAATCAGATCCCCTCTCAGTCTTCCAAACTCAAGGGTATACAAGCCCAGTCGCTTCAGTCTTTCCGTGTAAGGCAATCCTGCCATTCCAGGAATTGACCTCGTGAACCTACGCTGCACTCCCTCAATAGCCAGAATGTCTTTCCTCAAATTTGGAGACCAGAACTGTACACAGTACTCCAGGTATGGTCTCACCAGGGCCCTGTACAGCTGCAGAAGCACCTCTTTGCTTCTATACTCAATCTTTGCTTCTATACTAAGCATAGGACTTTTTTTTCCTTCAGAATGCAGGAAACTGAGGCTGGATCTTATAGAAGTGAACGAGATCGTGAGAGGCATGGAAAGGGTGAATGCACTCAATCTTTAGGTTGAGAGGAGAAAGATATAAAAGAGACCTAAGGGGCAATGTTTTCATGCAGAGGGTGGTACGTGTATAGAATGAGCTGCCAGAAGAAGTGATGGAGGCTGTACAACTCAAACATTTAAAAGGCATCTGGATGAGTATATAAATAGGAACGATTTAGAAGAATATGGGCTCAGTGTTGGCAAGTGAAACTAGATTGGATTGGGCTATCTGGTCGGCACGGACGAGTTGGGTCTGTTTCCATGCTGTACATCTCTATGACTCAAAGGTTGAGGTCTTGGGTTTTAGAAAGTTAAATCAAGACAGGAGTTTCATGCCGAATGTTTGGGCTTTAAGGAGTGTACTGGAACAGAGGGACCTTGCATTTCAGGTGCATAGTTCTCTGAAAGTGGAGTCTCAGGTAGACAGGGCAGTGAAGAAAACATTTGGCACACTGACCTTCATCAGTTTTGGCACTGAATATAGAAGTTGGGAAGTTGTGTTCCAGTTATACAGGACATTGATGTGGCTGCACTTCGGAGTATTGCGTTCAGTTGTGGTGACTTTGCTACAGGAAGGATGTTACTAAACTGGAAAGAGTGCAGAAGAAATTTATGAGGATGTTGGTAGGAGTTAAATGTCTGAGTTCTAAGGAGAGGTTGGATAAGCTTAGGACTTTTTTTTTCTTCAGAATGCAGGGAACTGAGGCTGGATCTTATAGAAGTGAACGAGATCGTGAGAGGCATGGAAAGGGTGAATTCACTCAATCTTTAAGGTAAAAACAATGACTGCAGATGCTGAAAACCAAATACTGGATTAGTGGTGCTGGAAGAGCACAGCAGTTCAGGCAGCATCCAACGAGCAGCGAAATCGACGTTTCGGGAAAAAGCCCTTCATCAGGAATAAAGGCAGTGAGTCCCTCTCCCACTGCAACTCCCAGGTCATTTCGTCTGCTCTGAAGCTCCGACCTGCCTATCTTCTTTTCCACCTATCCACTCCACCCTCTCCTCCTTGACCTATCACCTTCATCTCCTCCCCCACTCACCCATTGTACTCTATGCTACCCTCTCCCCACCCCCACCCTCCTCTAGCTTATCTCTCCACGCTTCAGGCTCACTGCCTGTATTCCTAATGAAGGGCTTTTTCCCGAAACGTCGATTTCGCTGCTCGTTGGATGCTGCCTGAACTGCTGTGCTCTTCCAGCACCACTAATCCAGTATTTGATTTTCAGCATCTGCAGTCATTGTTTTTACCTTAGAAGGATATGGGCCAAGCTCAGGGAAATGGGGTTAATGTGGAGGACATGTTGGTCATCATGGATCAGTTTGGGCCCAAAGGGCACATCTCCATGCTGGAGGACTCCATGACGATTGGGGAAATCAATGGAAATAAAACCTAATAAATCCCCAGGGCCTTGTGCTCTCCATCTATAAGGATGTCCTGAATGAAGTCACCCGAGAAATAGTGGATGCATTGTGATCATTTTCCAGCATTCTGTAGACTCTGGAAGAGCTCTAAAAGACTTGGCAGCATGGTGTTAGCCCTGCTGTTTCACAGCATCTGGAACCTGGGTTTCAATTCTAGCCTTAGGAGACTGTCTCTGTGGAGTTTGCACATTGTCTTTTTGGGTTTCTCCTGGGTGCTCTGGTTCCCTCCCACAGTCCAAAGACGTACAGGTTAGTTGAATTGGCAATACTAAAGTGTTCAGGGATCTGTGGGCTTGCTGAATTAGTCAGGAAAATGGAGAGTACTAGGGTAGGGGAATGGGTCTGGGTGGGATAGTCTTCAGAGGGTCAGTGTGGACTTGTTAGCCCAAATGGCTTATTTCTACACTGTCGTGATTCTAAGACTGGAGGGGAGCTAATGTGACTGCACTTTTTTTAAAAAAAAGGATGGACAAAGAAAATGGGGAATGATAGGCTGGTTAGACTGAAACCAAAGGAAGGGAAAATGTTGGAGTAAATGTTAAGGACATAATAACTAAGCATTTGGAAAGCAGTGGCACGATTGGTCTTAATCAGCATGGATTCACCAAAGGAAACCATGCTTGACAAACCGTCTGGAATTTTTAACGCTGTGTCCAGTACACAAGGGTGAATCAGTTGATGTTGAGACTTTGGGCTTTCAAAAGGCTTTTGACAAGATTCCACACAACAGATTAGTAAGGAAAGTTATGGCTCATGGTATCGGAGGTCGTGATTTGATGTGGATAGAGAACAGGTTGGCAGACAGGATGCAGAGTTGTAATAAACTGTTGCTTCTCAGAGTGGCAGGCAGTGATGGGTGGGGTACCATAGGGATACTAGCTGTTCACAATACACAATACATGTTAATGGTTTGGATGAAGGAATTGAATGCAACATCTCCAAATGTGCAAACAGCTGTGTGGTAGTGTGTGTTGTGAGGAGGATGCTCAGAAGTTGCAGTATGACTTGGATAGGCTGGCTGAAAGGGTAAATACTTGCAAACGCAACATGTGGAGAAATGAGAAGTTATCCACTTCATGACAAAAACAGGAAGGCAGATTATGATTTGAATGGTGGCAGTTTAGGAAAAGGTGAAGTCTAACCAGACCTGGGTTTTATGGTGGAACGGTCACTGAAGGTTGGCATGCAGGTGTAGGAAATGGGGGAAAGCTCATGGCATGCTGGCCTTCAGAGTGAGAGGATTTGATACAGGACAACGGATGTCTTCTTGCAGGTGTACAGGGCCTTTGGGAGGCTACACCTTGAGTACTCCGTGCAGTATTGTGGTCTCCTAATCTGAGTAAGGACATTCTTCCTATTGAGGAAATCTCACAAAGTTCAACAGACTGATTCCAAGGATGGCTGGACTGACATATGAAGAAAGACTGGATCAATTGGGTTTGTACTCACTGGAATTTAGAAGAATGGGGACAGCCATTGAACCTATGGAATTGTCTACCACAGAGAGCTGTTGGGACCAGGTCAATAGATGTATATTCAGGGAGCGGGAAATGGGAATTCAGGTTAAAGTTATCAAGGGGTATGGAGAAGAAGCAGGAGTGGGATACTGAAATTGAATGATCAGCCATCATCTTCTTGAATGATGGTGCTGCCTCGAATAGCCAACAGCTGCAGCTATTTTCTATGTTTCTGAGTGTGCAGCAAGTCAGTATCACTGAGCAAACTGGAAGGAGTGTTCTGCAGGTCAGTATCACTGAAACAGATTGTGAGGATGTGGTACATAAGGATAGCATTGATTTCTGCTTAAAGCAGCTTGAGAGGAGAGCAGTAAATTTTGTAAGATTGTGCTGGTTAAGTGCATCTTTAAAAGCTCGAAGTTAAAAAGCATTTAGAGGAGGGTGGGGTGAGTACTCTGTGGTCTACTCCCTTAAACAAACTATGGTTGGAAGTTTGGACTGTAGTGGGAGTGCTTGGAGTGGGAAAAAGGCCTCTAGTGTCATTACTATTATTGAAGGGAGTATCTAACAAGCTTAATTTCAGGGGATGTCATAACCAGTCTTGCAACAATCATGTATCAAAATGTCAATTGTCACAATAGCATTGAGCCAGCTCATAGCCTCCCATGTCACCTAACCACAAGCAGCAGGGCATCATGGGGGACAATTAAACCTCCCTATGAAAGCAGATTGATCTTCTCCACATTCCAGCTGACTCCATCTCCACTCCCACAAACATTAATTAATTCCCTCGTAGATCCAAATTCTGTCAAACTCTACCTTGATTCTCGATAATGACTCAGCATCTGCTGCTCTCTGTGGAAGAGAATTACAAACTTAGTTGTGCTCAGTGACTGTCCAACAGTTCATCAGTCTCTTTCACCCAGGGCTGGTGTCCGTATCCCATGAATCAAAACTCATTTGTCCTACATCTATTATTCAGCTTCAGATGCCAAACTATGGTCCAATTTCCACATTGACAATTTCATCGGAGCAGTGCAGAGTCTGTTCAAATTGTCATCTTGTGTTTTAATTTAATCCTCAGATAGCCAGGTTCCCTCAGCAGAATCCCTTTCATTGTCCCTCCTGTGTTCTTTATACCTACATGGATCACCATGTGCAAGGTGATTTGTTTTTATTCACGGATATGGACATGACTGGCCAGGAATCCAGTGACCCAGGGAATGTTCTGGAAACTGGGTTCAGATCCTGACATGGCAGATGGTGGAATCGGAATTCAGTAAAATCCTGGAATGAAGAGTTTAATGATGACCATGAAACCATTATTACTTATTAGGGAAAAAACACACACATCAGTTTCACTGATGATCAGGGAAGGAAATTGTCATCCTTACCTCATCTAACCTGCATGTGATTTCAGACCCACAGCAATGCGGTTCTCTCTTAACTGCCCTCTAAGCAATTAGGGTTGGACAAAAATTCGAGCCTGGCCAGCCAACCCGACATCTGTTGCATCTGTGAATGAGTCAAGACAGCAAATGTCGAACAAGCTCTGAACCCCTGAAAATAAAACAATGCTCCAGGAAAAGCCATCATCACCAGCGAAGGCTCAGTGAGCCTGCATCGTTTTCAGAAACAAAACTAAAAATTGCTGGAAAGCTCAGCAGGTCTGGCAGCATTTGTTGATAGAAATCAGAGATAACGTTTCGGGTAGAGTGATCCATCGTCAGAAGGGATTTCCCTCCACAGATGCTGCCAGACCTGCTGTGCTTTTCCAGCAATTTCTATTTTATCGTTCTGATTTACAGCATCCACAGTTCTTTCAGTTTTTATTCTGCATTGTTGTCGGAGTGTCACTGGCATGCCGTCTTTTACACCAGTTCCACTATCAGGATCAGCACATGGCGTGACAGAGAAAGAAATGGGACAATCTTTCTACAAAATGTGTGATCAGAAGGTTTTGTTTTAATATTTGGTTCTCATACATGCTTCTATTCTGCCATTTCCAGTCACTATACTATCACTGATAGATTATTCTCTTCAAAGAAAAAGCAATACTGGAAATAATTCAATATAATGCAAAAGAGTGAGGAGATCATTCTAACAAAGTGTAGGAAAGTTCTGTCACTCAGTGAGAAATAGCTCTCAGCAGAGTCCTGCAACTTACTCCTGTGGACACATTGGTTTGTGCAGTTACCAGGAACCCGGGGTTTTGTGCTCACTGTTCCATTCATAAGCTTGTCCTTTATTCCTCTCTCCCTGGAGATGCTCGATTGTGGAGTCCGGCTCCAGGAAAAGACAAACCCAGGAATATCCGAAACAGGGCTATCACTGAGTGAATCCAGAGGGTGGATGTTATTGGCAAAGGATTCCCTCTCAGCTGAGAGGCACAGTCCCCTTTCACGCCGACACAGATTCATCTTTCAGTAGGCTTACTGGGTACGGTAGTGAGCAGGAACCGGGAATAACGTACCCCACAGGCCCACGAATGTTGAGTGTAATTGTTAGTGTTCCTTTGCAGCCGAGACAGAATCCCATTCTAGCTCTTTCATGCCGTGCATGTCCCCAGCAGGAAACATTGAGGCAGAGATATCCCGTAGAAACTACACACTGTGAAGCCGTGTCTCTGAGCGTCTGAGCCTCGAATCTCACAATGAGAGATGACCCTCACTTAGCTTGAGTGGAGACTGGAAAATCTTCAATAAAATTTCAACCTTCAGCACAGACGGTTGAAAGAAGTCGGGGTGGGTGCAGAATCAGCAAAAAAATGATGACAGCAGTGATGCTTATAACTTCCAAGGTTCGCACAGGCCCCCTCAGTCTGGATCGGAGCGACTTCAAGACTCTCTTCTTTCCCCATTTGGAATGAATTCATTTCCCCACAATCTGAATCACATTGAAGATTAAACAGAAACTAAAGAGGTGGAAATACTGTGTAAATAACGGGCAGACTGGGGTTAGTTTTCAATTATTGATATAGAATCATATTGAAACTAATCTGTATTGTATTTCTATTACTGAAGCAGCTCATAAACACTCACTTGATCCATTGCAGACGCTGCAATTTGTACACGGTGGAGGAATGAGGGGACAGGATTGTTGGTTGAGTGAGATGGACAACTCCATCAGTAACTGGTTTGTACTGAGAGTGAGGGCAAGTTTCTCAGCACAAAGTTCTGAGAAGGAAGCAGCACGTAGCCTGGGGGACACAGAGAAAGAACAAGAACCACAGTTTATTAATAACGGTATTTCTGACACAGATATAACTGTAAAATAAGGGATTTTCTGTTCCAGTAAACTGAACTGAAGACAAGCAGCAGGTGGAATGTTCCCAGACCCTGAATGACATCGATGACAATGAGAAGCCTCAGAACATCCCACCAGAACTCAAGCAGTGCCTTCCATGACATCAAGAGCAATAAATTACAATTCCCAATTGAGTTTGTCTCTGTTTTCTTCAGTCATGGGAATCGGGTATCGCTGCCTGGGCCAGCATTTATTGCTCATTCCTAGTTGCCAAATTCAAAAGGTGTTGATGAGCTTCTTGAACCTCTGCAGTCTCACTGTCCATTGTGGGTGAAGCCACACAGAGGAAAAGACACCGCCACTTCCGGGGTCAAACTGCGCGTGTGCAGTTCACCTCCGCGCAGACTCAGTTCAACGGCGACACCTCGAGCCTCCGCACGACTCTTCAGGGCGGAGTTATCACTCTCCCCGGCTCCGATTGGTCACTTAGACTGTCGATCGCCGTGGTGCCGTCCAATCGGGAGTCCGAACAGCAGAGAGGGGTGGGGCCACAGGCAGGTGTGAGGAAGGATCAGGATGGCGCTGGAAACTCCCAGCAGCTCAGGCTCCATCCGCGGATCACGGAAAGGAACATTTCGGGCAAAAGGCCTCCCTCAGGATTTCCCTGCTCCTGGGAGGATGCTGCTGTGTGTTTCCAGCTGTTTGGTGTTACCTCCCCCAGACTCTATAACTCAACATTAACAGTTTGTTGATCTTCACGCCGTCGGGGGGGGAAGATGTTGGTTTAAACCCAACCTCCTAAGTCCAGCGCAGCCGAAACCCCCGGAGAAGAGAAGACGGACCAACCGCCTTCCCGCCGCTCCCGGTTTGAAATGGTACGCATGCGCGAGCCCCGCCCCTCCCTTCCCTCGCGCAGTGTCGGTTCAACGGCGGCGCCTCGAGACACCTCAGGGCGGGACACAGCTCAGCCCCCGCTCCGATTGGGTAAGGGCTCTGTCGATCCGATGGTGCTGGCCAATAGGGACCGCGGTCCCGCTTGGGCCCCGCCCCCAGGAGGTGGGTCCCTGGAGAAACAGGGTCTTATGGGGGATCGGGGAAGGAAAGTTGTGTTGAGAATGATCAGATCAGACATGGTCTGACTGAAAGGTGGAGCAGACTTTGGGAGGGAATCCCTTCATCCTGATGTTCCATCTTATGGTGATCCCTGTTCCATTGGGACTCAGTCCCGTCAATGTGACCATTCACCTGTTTGGGTCTGACACCATTTCATGTGGTGTCTGGTGGATCAGAGTGTGAGGGGTCATTATAAATGTTGTTATCTGTAAAAAATCACAAGGTTGTATCATGAGAGAGGAAGGTGAGGGGGGTGTAGGTTAATATTGGACAAACAGTTATAAACATCTGTTTCCCACTTCTGCAAAAACATAATAAAACCACAATCAAGAGGCTATAAGGTTCAGTGTGGATAAAGAATGGGAGGAAATGTTACTTTAACAATGTAAGGAAGCAGATGGTAGTGGAAGAGGATACACTAACGATGGACCACAGCAGGATGTGGTGAAATGGCCAAACAAGACTTATACTTTGTTATGTACGAGGTCGGATAAGGCAAGAGATAAACAACAGTAATGGGCGCCAGGTTTAGAATAGTGGGAGGAGGGAAAGAGAATTGAATTATATATAAGTTGTGTACTCGTTAAGCTCGGTATGCCTATCTTATAGGCGCCACGCTATAATAAACGATACTGCTGCTTCAGATCTTGTCTCTGACTGAAATTATTGAAGTGAGTGGGTTCTATTTCCCAGAATTGGGGACCTGTCCGGGATATTCTTCCATCGCCGGGGGAGTGGCTGGCCCTGGACACTGGGAAGACATGTCCCGTTCCCAATTGAGGAGCGGTCTCGTGTCCCAGTTTGGTCCGCTCCCTTGGGCGACTGGTACGAATCCCACAAGAGAGACATCTGAATCAGACAGTGAAAGGAGGTCGATAGAAAATACAGAAAAAAGGGGCCAGGCAACTCTGCACAGACCAAGGTAAGAGAACTGACTTTTAAGTATTGCCGTGGTGGCTGGGAAAAGGGGTATTTAATCGCTGAGGGACTGGCGAGGGCCCTGAGAAATGGGGGTAGGCAGAGAAAGTCAAACTGCGAAGAAGTAAAGGAAGAAAAAATCCCTACTAACATTCCTCCAGAAAGTCCGTTGGGGAGGATGTTGAGGAAATGGACAAGTAACACTTGTACAAGGGAAAAAGATAAAAAGAAAATGATGAAATATTGTTGTTTAGTATGGATCAAAGAACCAATCCTTCGTCCGGCTGTCTTCTGGCCAAAGTACAGTTCGGACGAGGATTGGGTCTGTCAGTATTTAGATTTGTATGTGAATGAAAAACAACCTTTTAGTCAAGAGGAGGCAGACTATGCGTCTTGTTGGAAGGGCAGTTTGGGAATGATGGTAGTAAAGACAAGGGATTCCCCCTCTGCCCCACCCAGTCCCTGGGATCGTCTTGGCTGCTTCCCCCCGCTCCCCCCCGTACCATAAAATCAAATTAGGTGGAAATGGAGGAGGAGGAGGAGAGACAGATAGGCAGGGACAGGGAACGGGGATGTTTTTGTCCCAGACCCTCAATCCTCAACGAAAGAAAAGGAAGATAAAGTAGATGTTGAGGAGACCTCTGGAGGATCTAAACCAAAGCCTAGGGGAGGAAAACAAAAAAAGGGGAAGAACGTAAAGAGTTATCCCCTTCGGGAGGTACCAGTAGGGGACAAAGAGATTGGGTTTGTAAGTGCCCCCTCACCAGTGGGGAGGTCAGAACATTTAAAAAGGAGATGAAGGTCCTGGTTGAGGATCCGGTAGGGTTGTCTGAACAAATTGATCAATTCTTGGGGCCCAGTCTGTATACATGGACAGAGTTAATGTCTATTTTGAATATACTATTTGCTGGAGAAGAAAGGGGACTTATTCGAGGAGCATCCATTAAAATATGGGACAGGGAATATCCCACTGGGGATGGGGATGCTGGACAGGGAGAGACAAAGTTTCCCCTCAGAGACCCCCAGTGGGTCAATCAAAACCCGGATCATAGAGAAGAAATGAGGGAATTGAAAGACCTGATTCTAAAAGTAGTAAGAGAGGCAGTTCCAAAGTCGCAGAATTTGACTAAAGCCTTTGAAGTTAGACAGGAGAAAGATGAGACTCCCTCAGCTTTCTTGAAAAGATTAAGAGTCTCAATGCAAAAATACTCTGGAATGAACCCTGAGGAGAGAGAGAACGAGAACCTACACAGTTACTGCCTTTGCTGTTTGAATTCATGTATCGCTGGACATCGGAGTGCGTCTGGGAAAATTAACAAACAGTGAAATTCACAACTAATCTTGGAGGAACTGTTGGGCAAAGTTCACAGCACAGAATCAGATAAGTTAATTGTTTTAAGTCTGTCCAAGAGAGAGGCTGCAGTAGTGAGTATAGTGGATTCTTTCTTGATTATATGTTTTTGGAGATAAGTCTCTTGATTAAACTTAAAACATAAGCCATAACTATTAATTTAACCTGGGGCAGTGTTTGTAGAGGAATAAGACGGTGTATTTTCTGGGTCTGTCGATTGTGAAGGAGCAAAAATGGCCTTTGCAGTGATATGTACTTCATGACAGATGTGGGAGTTTAAAGAGATTTTAAAGGTTACTGCGGATTATATCTGCCATAAATGCTGTTGGATGCGAATCTTATCAGACTGTGTGGATCGGTTGGAGAGACAGATAGAAGCGATGAGGAATTTGCAACAGCAACAGTATGTGATGGATGACAGATATAGGAAGGGGGAAAGTCTCAGATACAGTCACAATGATGGGTTAACTCCAGGAAGGGTAAGAGAGATAGGCAGCTAGTGCAGGAGTCTTTTGTGGATATACCCATTTCAAACAGGTATGCTGTTTTGGAAAATGTAGGGGGTGATGGATTCTCAGGGGAATGTAGCATGAACAGCCAAGTTTGTGGTATTGAGACTGGCTCTAATGCAACGAGAGGTACGTCGGCTTCCAAGAGATCAATTGTGTTAAGGGATTCTGTAGTCAGAGGTACAGACAGATGTTTCTGTGGCCAGCAGAGAAAAAGTAGAATGGTGTGCTGTTTCCCTGGTGCCAGGATCAAGGATGTCTCCGAGAGGGTGCAGAATTTTCTCAAGTGGGAGAGGGGCCAGCAGGAGGTCATTGTCCACATTGGAACCAATGATATAGGAAGGGAAAAGGTTGAGATTCTGAAGGGAGATTACAGAGAGTTAGGCAGAAATTTAAAAAGGAGGTCCTCAAGGGTAGTAATATCTGGATTATTCCCGGTGCTACGAGCTAGTGAGGGCAGGAATAGGAGGATAGAGCAGATGAATGCATGGCCCAGGAGCTGGTGTATGGGAGAAGGATTCACATTTTTGGATCATTGGAATCTCTTTTGGGGTAGAAGTGACCTGTACAAGAAGGACGGATTGCACCTAAATTGGAAGGCGACTAATATACTGGCAGGGAAATTTGCTAGAACTGCTCGGGAGGATTTTAAACTAGTAAAGTGGGGGGTGGGACCCAGGGAGATAGTGAGGAAAGAGCTCAATCTGAGATGGGTACAGCTGAGAACAGAAGTGAGTCAAACAGTCAGGGCAGGCAGGGACAAGGTAGGACTAATAAATTAAACTGCATTTATTTCAATGCAAGGGGCCTAACAGGGAAGGCAGAAGAACTCAGGATATGGTTAGGAACATGGGACTAGGATATCATAGCAATTACGGAAACATGGCTCAGGGATGGGCAGGACTGGCAGCTTAATGTTCCAGGATACAAATGCTTCAGGAAGGATACAAAGGGAGGCAAGAGAGGAGGGGAAATGGCATTTTTGATGAGGGATAGCATGACAGCTGTGCTGTGGGAGGATATTCCCAGAAATACACCCAGGGAAGTTATTTGGGTGGAACTGAGAAATAAGAAAGGGATGATCACCTTATTGGGATTGTATTATCGATCCCCCAGTAGTCAGAGGGAAATTGAGAAACAAATTTGTTAGGAGATCTCAGCTATCTGTAAGAATAATAGGGTAGTTATGGTAGGGGATTTTAACTTTCCAAATATCGACTGGGACTGCCATAGTGTTAAAGGTTTAGATGGAGAGAAATCTGTTAAGTGCGCACAAGACAATTTTCTGATTCGGTATGTAGGTGTACCAACTAGAGAAGATGCAAAACTTGACCTACTCTTAGGAAATAAGGCAGGGCAGGTGACTGAGGTGTCAGTGGGAGAGCACTTTGGGGCCAGCGACCATAATTCTATTAGATTTAAAATAGTAATGAAAAAGGATAAAACAGATCTAAAAGTTGAAGTTCGAAATTGGAGAAAGGCCAATTTTGACGGTATTAGGCAGGAACTTTCGAAAGCTGATTAGAGGCAGATGTTCGCAGGTAAAGGAATGGCTGGAAAATGGGAAGCCTTCAGAAATGAGATAACAAGAATCCAGAGAAAATATATTCCTGTCAGGGTGAAAGGGAAGGCTGGTATACATAGGCAATGCTGGATGACTAAAAAAATTGAGGGTTTGGTAAAGAAAAAGAAGGAAGCATATGTCAGGAATAGACAGGATAGATCGAGTAAATCCTTCGAGAATAGAGGAAGTAGGAGTATACTTAAGAGGGAAATCAGGAGGGTAAAATGGGGACATGAGACAGCTTTGGCAAATAGAATTAAGAAGAATCCAAAGGGTTTTATTAAATTCATTAAGGACAAAAGGGTAACGAGGGAGAGAATAGGCCCCCTCAAAGATCAGCAAGGCGGCCTTTATGTGGAGCCACAGAAAATGGGGGAGATACTAAATGAGTATTTTGCATCAGTATTTACTGTGGAAAAGGATATGGAAGATATAGACTGTAGGGAAATAGATGGTGACATCTTGCAAAATGTCCAGATTACAGAGGGGGAAGTGCTGGATGTCTTGAAACGGTTAAAGGTGGATAAATCCCCAGGACCTGATCAGGTATACCCGAGAACTCTGTGGGAAGCTAGCGAAGTGAATGCTGGGCCGCTTGCTGAGATATTTGTATCATCGATAATCACAGGTGAGATGCCGGAAGACTGGAGGTTGGCAAACATGGTTCCACTGTTTAAGAAAAGGGGTAAGGACAAGCAAGGGAACTATAGACCGGTGAGCCTGACCTCGGTGGTGGTCAAGTTGTTGGAGGGAATCCTGAGGGACAGGATGTACATGTATTTGGAAAGGCAGGGACTGATTAGGGATAGTCAACATGGCTTTGTGCGTGGGGAATCATGTCTCACAAAACTGATTGAGTTTTTTAAAGAAGTAACAAAGAGGATTGATGAGGGCAGAGTGGTAGATGTGATCGACATGGACTTCAGTGAGACATTCGACAAGGTTCCCTATGGGAGACTGATTAGCAAGGTTACATCTCATGGAATACAGGGAGAAGTAGCCATTTGGATACAGAACTGGCTCAAAGGTAGAAGTCATAGGGTGATGATGGAGGGGTGTTTTTCAGACTGGAGGCCTGTGACCAGTGGAGTTCCACAAGGATCGGTTCTGGGTACACTACTTTTCATCATTTATATAAATGATTTGGATGTGAGCATAAGAGGTGTAGTTAGTAAGTTTGCAGCTGACACCAAAGTTGGAAGTGTAACGGACAGCGAAGAAGTTACCTCAGATTACAACAGGATCTTGATCAGATGGGCCAATGGGCTTAGAAGTGGCAGATGGAGTTTAATTTAGATAAATGCGAGGTGCTTCATTTTGGGAAAGCAAATCTTAGCAGGACTTATACACTTAATGGTAAGGTCCGGGGGAGTGTTGCTGAATAAAGAGACCTTGGAGTGCAGGTTCATAGCTCCTTGAAAGTGGAGTCGCAGTTAGGTAGAATAGTGAAGGTGGCATTTGGTATGCTTTCTTTTATTGGTCAGAATATTGAGTACAGGAGTTGGGAGGTCATGTTGCAGCTGTACAGGACACTGTTGGAATATTGCGTGCAATTCTGGTCTTGGAAAGATGTGAAACTTGAAAAGGTTCGGAAAAGATTTACAAGGATATTGCCAGGGTTGGAGGATTTGCGCTATAAGGACAGGTTGAATAGGCTGGGGCTGTTTTCCCTGGAGCATCGGAGGCTGAGGGGTGACTTTATAGAGGTTTACAAAATTATGAGGGTCATGGATAGGGTAAATAGACAAAGTCTTTTCCCTGGGGTGGGGGAGTCCAGAACTGGAGGGCATCAGTTTACGATGAGAGGGGAAAGATATAAGAGGGACCTAAGGGGCAACGTTTTCACACAGAGGGTGGTACGTTTATGGAATGAGCTGCCAGAGGATGTGGTGGAGGCTGGTACAATTGCAATAAAAATAAGGATGGCTGTTTTCTAAAATCTACACTCAGGCAGCAGTTCTCCACAATACAAACAGGGACTATTATTTGCTACTAGATACACCGGGACTCCTCGTTCTCTGTATTATAGACAGGGATTGCTGTTCTCTGTATTATCGACAGGGACTGCTGTTCCCCTGAATTCTCGACAGGGACTGCTGTTCCCTGTATTACCGACAGGGACTGCTGTTCCCTGTATTATAGACAGGGATTGCTGTTCCCTGTATTATAGACAGGGACTGCTGTTCCCCTGAATTATCGACAGGGACTGCTGTTCCCCTGAATTGTCGACAGGGACTGCTGTTCCCTGTATTATCGACAGGGACTGCTGTTCCCTGTGTTATCGACAGGGACTGCTGTTCCCTGTATTATAGACAGGGATTGCTGTTCCCTGTATTATAGACAGGGACTGCTGTTCCCTGTATTATAGACAGGGACTGCTGTTCCCTGTATTATAGACGGGGACTGCTGTTCCCTGTATCACAGACAGGGACTGCTGTTCCCTGTATTATAGACAGGGACTGCTGTTTCCTGTATTATAGACGGGGACTGCTGTTCCCTGTATCACAGACAGGGACTGCTGTTCCCTGTATTAGAGACAGGGACTGCTGTTCCCTGTATTATAGACAGGGACTGCTGTTCCCTGTATCACAGACAGGGACTGCTGTTCCCTGTATTATAGACAGGGACTGCTGTTCCCTGTATTATAGACAGGGATTGCTGTTCCCTGTATTATAGACAGGGACTGCTGTTCCCCTGAATTATCGACAGGGACTGCTGTTCCCTGTATTATCGACAGGGACTGCTGTTCCCTGTATTATAGACAGGGACTGCTGTTCCCTGTATTATCGACAGGGACTGCTGTTCTCTGTATTATCGACAGGGACTGCTGTTCCCCTGAATTATCGACAGGGACTGCTGTTCCCTGTATTATCGACAGGGACTGCTGTTCCCTGTATTATAGACAGGGACTGCTGTTCCCTGTATTATAGACAGGGACTGCTGTTCCCTCTATTATAGACAGGGACTGCTGTTCCCTGTATTATAGACAGGGATTGCTGTTCCCTGTATTATCGACAGGGACTGCTGTTCACTGTATTATAGACAGGGACTGCTGTTCCCTGTATTATCGACGGGGACTGCTGTTCACTGTATTATCGACGGGGACTGCTGTTCACTGTATTATAGACGGGGACTGCTGTTCCCTGTATTATAGACGGGGATTGCTGTTCCCTGTATTATAGACAGGGACTGCTGTTCTCTGTATTATAGACGGGGACTGCTGTTTCCTGTATTATAGACAGGGACTGCTGTTCCCTGTAATATAGACAGGGACTGCTGTTCTCTGTATTATAGACGGGGACTGCTGTTCCCTGTATTATAGACGGGGTCTGCTGTTCTCTGTATTATAGACGGGGTCTGCTGTTCCCTGTATTATAGACAGGGACTGCTGTTCCCTGTATTATAGACAGGGACTGCTGTTCCCTGTATTATCGACGGGGACTGCTGTTCCCTGTATTATAGACGGGGACTGCTGTTCCCTGTATTATCGATGAGGACTGCTGTTCCCTGTATTATAGACGGGGACTGCTGTTCCCTGTATTATAGACGGGGTCTGCTGTTCTCTGTATTATAGACAGGGACTGCTGTTCCCTGTATTATAGACGGGGACTGCTGTTCCCTGTATTATAGACGGGGACTGCTGTTCCCTGTATTATAGACGGGGACTGCTGTTCCCTGTATTATAGACGGGGACTGCTGTTCCCTGTATTATAGACGGGGACTGCTGTTCCCTGTATTATAGACGGGGACTGCTGTTCCCTGTATTATAGACGGGGACTGCTGTTCCCTGTATTATAGACGGGGTCTGCTGTTCTCTGTATTATAGACAGGGACTGCTGTTCTCTGTATTATAGACAGGGACTGCTGTTCTCTGTATTATAGACAGGGACTGCTGTTCCCTGTATTATAGACGGGGACTGCTGTTCCCTGTATTATAGACAGGGACTGCTGTTCTCTGTATTATCGACAGGGACTGCTGTTCCCTGTATTATAGACAGGGTCTGCTGTTCCCTGTATTATAGACAGGGACTGCTGTTCTCTGTATTATAGACAGGGACTGCTGTTCCCTGTAATATAGACGGGGACTGCTGTTCCCTGTACCATACACAGGGACTGCTGTTCTCTGTAATATAGACGGGGACTGCTGTTCCCTGTATTATAGACGGGGACTGCTGTTCTCTCAAATGTAGACTGGTACTGCTCATTCTCGACAATAGACAGCAGACATGTTCTGGTTCCTACAGTCCCACAAGATTTATCTTGTTGGCAACTTCATGAATGAAATGCTTGAGTGGGGGATATGCCAGACCATGAGGTGACAGATTGTGTTGGACTACAACTCTGCTGCTGTTGCTGGCCCATAGCCCACTCTTGTGTTCCTGGGTCTGTTCGGAGTCTATTTAACACAGCGATAGTGCCACTCTACACAATGGAGGTTATTCCCAATGTGAAGGAATCTCAATAGTGTATAACCAGAGATTCAATATCATTGCGATATCACTAAGAGGGCAGATGAGGAGAACTGTTGACTTATTTTGAGTTCCCAGCATCTAGGAATATTTGACAGAAAAAGGTAGTGGAACCTGGTTCCAGGAATAAATGGAAGAGAGTTGGAGAACTTGTTCAGGATAAGGAACTTGCAGGTTTCAATTGGAGATGGGGGACTCAACATGTCTGCTGTTTCAAAGCACAAAAGGCTAAGGGTCCTCCTCTGTACTTTTAAGTTCCCATAATGCTGCAGTAAAATAACTGAGAACATTATGGTTTTTGGGCAGCCAAAATTTTGTTCAACATAACATTTTCTTTTTATCATCATCTTTCGGTGTTTCTTAAAGGATGCCAAATGGTAGGGGAGAAAACAAAGCAGGCCAAGGGGCATCTGCATCCCAGCAACCAATCTGTGGTATCAGTGACCAGTTTCCAACAGGAACATGAACAATGTGCAAAGGGAAGAATGATATATCACATCGGATATGTATCAATCTCCAGCCACTCTCCTGATTGCCATCAACTGCACCTAATACAGTCACCTCAATGCCAATGAAGGCAAATTCTGAAACCTCTCTGAAAACTCAGCATGGAATTGGTTTGGATTTGGGGATGGTGGGAAGGACAGAGGCTGGGGGACACTGCGGCATGATCAGGCAGGAGAGTAGCAGGTGAAGTCTCTGACATGGTTAGATTTAGATTAGATTAGATTAGATTACAGTGTGGAAACAGGCCCTTCAGCCCAACAAGTCCACACCGATCCGCCGAAGCGCAACCCACCCATACCCCTACATTTACCCCTTACCTAATACTACGGGCAATTTAGCATGGCCAATTCACCTGACCTGGAAAATTTTGAACTGTGGGAGGAAACCGGAACACCTGGAGGAAACCCATGCAGACACGGAGAGTATGTGCAAACTCCACACAGTCAGTCGCCTGAGGCAGGAATTGAACCCAGGTCTCTGGCGCTGTGAGGCAGCAGTGGGCAGCACTGTGCCACCGTGCTGCCCACCTCCACAAGATGCATTGCATTGTGTGAGGTCTGTGGACACTCTTCCTGCCCACCCCAAACTGAGATTCTTGGAAGATTAATGTTCAACTAACACCTTCTTCACCCCCATTGGGCGTAGCCAGCAGTAGGTAGGCAGCATTCTACTTAGTGGAGAAAGCCACTCATTGATTTACTGGATAGTGATGGGGGGGGGGGGGGGAGATGGCTCGATTGAGCTGTTCCTCAAATGTTTGAGACACCTTCCTGCAAGAGGCTAGAGAAGAAATTGGAGGGGGCCCTGGCTAATAGATTTCCATCATCAGTCGCCATGGGTGAGATCCTGGAAGACTGGAGTGGCTCCCTCTAGCGGCCAGGAGGAGGAATGGCAGCCACTGTCTGAATGAATGAAACTGATTTTTTTTAGAGATATGTCCGACTGGGTCCTTTATTCTTCTTTCATCATCCAGTAACAAGGCAGCACACCCTCCCCCTGAAATACCAACATGAATTACTTCAATACTATAACACAGGGCATGTGTAACTGTTAGGAACCACAGAAAGATGAAAAAGTTTAACATGATGACTTGGTCAGAAGTTAATTGAACTGGTCCCGTCGTTTCCTGCTTTCTGCCTCCCTCCCTTTTTAAATAAAGGAGTTAGATTAGTTATTTCCCCAGTCTAAAGGAACCTTCCGCTAATCTAACCCACTTTAATTCATGCAGAAAATGATCGAAGAGGGAGATTTACAGTGATTGGGGTATTGCATTGTAAGGGAACCAGGCAGATGTATATGTGAGGGTGGGGCTGTGACACCAGGTAGTACACTGCCTCCCTGGTTCCAGAGGCTGGGATGGCACTGAGGGGCTGAACGACAGTCTAAAGGGGATACCAGCCAATGTAAGGTGAGAGGACAGAGGGAGCATTGAAAGTCGAATATAGGAAGTTGTGAAATCAGTTGCAAACCAGGAAACAGAGTAACTGTGTCATTTTAAGACAAAGACTATCCTGCGTACCTTTGAAGGGACTATGAACCTGCACTCCCTTTGTTGGATCCCTCGTGTCTCACATACTAGTTAGTGGAAATAGAATATCATTCTTTACCCTTTCAAAATTGTTTCATATTTTGAACTCCTCTATAAGGTCACCTCTTAATCTCTCTGCTCCAAGGAGAACAAACCCAATCTCTTTAATCTTTCCTTGTATCTAAAATCCTTCATTCCTAATGTAAATGTCCTTTTGAACTCTGTCCAGGGCTTTAACACCCTTCCTTCACTGAGTTGCCCAGAACTGAACACAATATTCCAAATGTGATCTGACCAATGCTTTGTATAGGTGACTAGTCTGATGATGTTAACTCGAAGACTAACTCAGCTGGTCCCAAGGAATCCAGAGACCCCCCAGAGACAGGATGGGAGTGTCCTGGAGATGTTTCAGAGCTGACTCTGAGACAGACATGAGCTGTACAGCAGCAGATGGGAGTGGATCATTCTCTGTTCCCCACTCAACACTGGGCATCATCTGTATGAATGACTGAGATGATGGGACCCTCGGTTCCATTTACTGATAACACCAAGTGATGTGGGATAGGAAAATACCAAGAGGACAGAGAGAGGCTGGGAAAGGGGGTTGGACAGGTTCAGTGAGTGAGTAAGAAATAGTCTGTACAACATCCTGGTGTGAAATGGGAGGCTGTGTTCCTTCATTTTAGTCCTGAAAGTGTTTCAGAGTATTGTTCGGGTTTTCGAAGATGATCCTAATCCTCGCCCCAGAAGCAGCAAGCAGCTTTCCTCTCTATCTATTCCAGCTGTTGGATGTGACATGTTCTCCCTCTTTCTGGAATCTCCACCCAGTGGGAATCGTTGATCTTTGATCAAACCTGTCTTGTCTCATTCATATCCTGGAGACTGAGTCTGGGGTTAAAGTAACGGGGCCTCCTCCATCGCCAGACCATGGTAACACGATGCCTGGAGGAAGAGCGCCTCATCTTCCGCCTAGGAACCCTCCAACCACAAGGGATGAATACAGATTTCTCCAGCTTCTTCATTTCCCCTCCCCCCCCCCACCTTGTCTCAGTCCCAACCCTCGAACTCAGCACCACCTTCCTAACCTACAATCTTCTTCCTGACCTCTCCACTCCGACCCCTTCTCCGGCCTATCACCCTCACCGTAACCTCCTTCCACCTATTGCATTCCCAACGCCCCTCCCCCAAGTCCCTCCTTCCTACCTTTTATCTTAGCCCACTTGGCACACCCTTGTCATTCCTGAAGAAGGGCTTATGCCCGAAACGCCGATTCTCCTTCTCCTTTGATACTGCCTGACCTGCTGCGCTTTTCCAGCAACACATTTTTAAACCCTGGGATTTGACACCAACACATCAATCCCCAGTGAGTGTCTGACAGACAGGAATCCCCCAAAGAGGGAATTAAAATTTTAAATGAGAAACTCTATCCAAAGACTTGTTGTAACATCAGAGTAATACTACTTGTGGGATCTTGCTGTGTCTCAAACCACCTGCAGAGTGGCCTACATTGCAAGAAGGGTGACCAAATGTGATAACCCCATAAATAAGACCCAGGTTGGCCCAATCCCTGAGTATCTGGGAGGGGATCTCTCTCTCTCTCTCTCTCTCTCTGTCCCCTCTCTCACACCCTCTCCAGCTTCTTTTGTTGATATTTTAAACAAATAAAACCATCCCACACACAGCAATGTGACTCGTGGGTATTTTGCAGCACAACGTGAATGTATTGAGAAAAAGGGGTAAAAGAACACAAGATGCACAGAGAGAGTGTTTGTGGGAAGGAGGGAGTGATAGAGGGATAAGATGTGTCTTTGTAGCTGGGCTGGGAAAGGGAGACAGGATCTGGGAGAGGGGGGAGAGAACGGGGCTCTCCAATATCCCATCACCGCCCAGCTCTAATCACTTCCTTCTAGAAAGTACCATCCCCAAAATTAAATCTGGGTTGGAGGGGCTGATTTTAAAAAAAACAAAACAGGAGTCTCAAAGATATCCACAGTCTCTAGTTGGACAGAAAGTGGGATTGGAGCACATTCTGGAGCAGGAAGGGAGTACCCTGTGGGATCTCCCTGTGCGACAATGGCCCACAGCATTGCTGGCACAGAGACTGCTGGGAAACTGTTTATCAGAGGGAATATTGTCAAATATAAATGTTGCAATCTTTTAAAAGGTTAGATAAAGATGACCATGTACAAGGTTAAATCAGAGAAAGGGAAAAAGGTTAGAGATGGAGAAGGGAAGGGTGGAGAGAGAGAGAGAGAGCAAGCGAGTGCGTAGAGAAGAAAGAAAGTGGGAAGTGGTTTGAATTTGTCGAACAGCAGGATCTTTGTCATCCTGAAGCCAGGATTGAACCCTTAACCAGCATCAGTGAAACACACAATCTGTCTGTGGTCACACTGCTACTTGTGGGATCTTGCTGTGTCTGAAGGGACTGAAGGGTCAGTAACAGAATGAATACACCATTGGCTCAGAGAGAGGAGACAGGATAGAGGGGAATGAGGGTTTCAGATTGGAGGGAGCTACAGGCACATACAAGTTGGGAACTGTTTTCAGTAAAAGGTAATTGATCCCAGGTCACTGCAGAGTGTAAGAATCTGATGCTAATCCCTCACTATCCCCCTCCAATCCCTGGGAAGATCTGCTCCCACACCATGTTCCACTGTTGACTGTGTTAGATATTTTGATACATTGGGGATGGGCGAGGGTGATTTTAAACCTGGGATTTTAAGCTTGCCTTCAAAATGCTCTCGCTCCCCCTTTCACATGATCTTTTCTCTCTTTTATCCCGAGGAACCTTTGTTTGGAAATCTGCAATGTGAAGATCCAAAAGGTTCAAGGCCAGGAAAGAACAACCTCCAGAGGGGGAGCACGGGCCTGAGGCCTGAGGCCTGGTTGACAGGCTGCACCCTGTGGGGGCCCACGTGAGTTGTGTGTTTATTTACCCCGAGGTTTAATCTCTTTTCGGGGCAGGACCATGGGTTTTAGGGGCCTCTGGGTAACTGGTTCCTGTCGGAATGCGGCCCTGTCATTTTTCAAACAGACTTGAAGCCTGGGATTAAAGTAATTGGGGACTTGTGATTTAAGACAAATATACCAATCCCCAGAAAGTGTCTGACAGACCAGACTCCCCAAGAAGGGAATTAAAACCTTAAATGAGAAACTCTCCCCAAAGACTTGTTCTAGTGTCAGAGTAATGTGGGATGTGTACAGGCCTGGGTGATCAAATGTGATAATAAATAAGACACAGGTTGGCCAGTTCAATTCAATTCCCTGAGTATCTGGGAGGGGATCTCTCTGTCCGTATGTCTCTCTCTCTCTCTCTCTCTCTCTATCTCTGTCCCCCTCTCACACCCTCTCCAGCTTCTTTTGTTGATATTTTAAACAAATAAAACCGTCCCACACACAGCAATGTGACTCGTGGGTATTTGAAGTGGGAGAGATGGAAATATTTTGTAGCACAAGGTGAATGTTTTTGAGACAAAGGGGTAAAAGAACACAAGGTCCACAGAGAGAGAGAGTGGGGGAAGGAGGGAGGGATAGAGGGATAAGATGGAGAGTGGGGGAAGGGGGGGAAGAGAAAGGGGGGAAGGAGGGGGAGGAGGGAGGGTGGAAAGCAGGGGGGAGGGGTGTAATGAGAGGTGGGAAAGGAGAGGGGGTATGAGGAGAGAGGAGGAAGGAAAGGGGGAAGGAGAGGCGATGAAAGTAGAGATGAGGTAAGGTGAGGGGAAGCAGAGGAGGGAAGGAGAGGGAGGGAGAGGGGGAAAGGAGGGGGGACAGAGAGACGATGAAAGTAGAGATGGGGTAAGGAGAGGGGGAAGGAGAGATGGGAAGGAGAGGGGGAGGGGGGGAAGGAGAGAGTGGGGGGTGAGAGTGGGGGGAAGGAGAGCGGGGGTAAGGAGAGCGGGGAAGAAGAGGGGGAAGGGGGAAAAGGTGATTGGGGGAAAAGGGGGGAGTAGAGGGAGAAGGGGGGGAAGGAGAGGGGCAAGGAGACGGAGGCAGAGAGTGGAGAGGAGAGATGTCAGAAGGGGTTGGGGGAAGGAGAGAGGGGAAAGGAGTGGGATGGGGGGGGAGGGGATGTTGGGGGGGAAGGAAAGAGGGGGAAAGAGTGAGGGAAAGAGTGTGGGAAGGAGAGAGGGGAAGGGTGGAAGGAGAGGGGGTGAAGCAGTGGGGGGGAAGGGGGGATGGATAGGGAGTGAAAGAGAGAGGGAGGAGGTTTGTCAGAAGGAGATAGAGTGAAGGGGGGTGAAAGAGAGGGCACAACAAGGAAGAGGGTGGACAGAGGGGACAAGCAGTGGGGGATAAGGAGAAAGTGGAAGGAAGGGGAAAGGAAAGAGTGGAGAAGGTGAGGGGGGAAGGAAGGGGGGAGGAGAGAGCGGAGAAGGAGAGGGGGGGAAGGAGAGAACAGGAGAAGGAGAGAGGAGAAGGCAGGGGAAAGTAGAGAGGGGAGAAGCAGAGAGGGGAGAAGGAGAGGGGGAGAAGAAGAGGGAGAAGGAGAGAGAGGAGAAGGAGAAAGTGATGAAGGTGAGGGGGGAAGGAGAGGGAAAAGCAGAGGGGGGGAAGGAGAGGGGGGAGAAGGAGACAGTGGTGAAGGAGAGGGGGAAGGAGAGGTGGGGAAAGAGAGAGGGGAAGGAGAGGGGAGAAGGAAGAGGGAAGGAGAGAGGGGAGAAGAAGAGAGGGGAAGGAAAGGGGAAGGAGACAGGGGAGAAGAAGAGAGGGGAAGGAAAGGGGAAGGAGAGAGGGGAGAAAGAGGTGGGGAAAGGAAGGAAGGAAAGGGGGAAGGAGTCAGGGTAGAAGGGAAGAGTGGAAGCAAGGGGGAATGAGAGAGGGGATGGAGAGAGGGAAGGAGAGAGGGGAGAAGGAGAGAGTGGTGAAGAAGAGGGGGAAGGTGAAGGGGAAGGAGAAAAGGGAGAAGGAGAGAGTGGTGAAGGTGAGGGGGGATGGAGAGGGGGAAGGAGAGAGTGGAGAAGGAGAGGGGAAAGGAAGAAATAATGAGAGACGGGAAGGAGGGGAGAAGGAGAGAGGGGAGAAGGAGGTGGGGAAAGGAAGGAGGGGGAAGGAGAGAGGGGGGAAGGAGACTGGGAAGGAGAGAGGGGAGAAGGAGAGGGGGAGAAGGAGAAAGTGGTGAAGGAGAGGGGGAAGGTGAAGGGGATGGAGAGAGGGGAGAAGGAGAGAGCGGAAGGAAGGTGAAGGAGGGGAGAAGGAGAGAGAGGGGAAGGAGAGGGGGAAGGAGAGAGGAGAGAAGGAGAGGGGGAAGGAGAGAGGAGAGAAGGAGAGGGGGAAGGAGAGAGGAGAGAAGGAGAGAGGGGAGAAGGAGAGAGCGGAAGGAAGGCGAAGGAGGGGAGAAGGAGAGAGAGGGGAAGGAGAGGGGGAAGGAGAGAGGGGAGAAGGAGAGAGGGGGGAAGATGGGGAAAGAGAGAGGGGTGAAGGAAAGGGGAAGGAGAGATGGGAGGAGAGAGGGTTGAAGGAAATGTGGTAGGAAGGAGAAAGGAGAGATGAGAAGGAAGGGGGAAGGAGAGGGGAGAAAGTGAGAGAGGAGAAGTAGGGGGGAAGGAATGGGGAAGGAGAGGGGGAGAAGGAGAGAGAGGAAGAAAAGGAGAAGGAGAGAGGGGAGAAGGATAGAGGGGAGAAGGAGAGAGTGGTAAAGGAGACGGGGAAAGGAGAGGGGGAAGGAGTGGGGGTGGAAGGAGAGAGGGGAAGGCAGGGGGGAAGGAGAGCGAGGGGAAGGGGGAAGGCGAGAGAGGAAGAAAAGGAGAAGGAGAGAGGGTAGAAGGAGAGAGTGGGGGAAGGAGAGAGGGGAAGGAAGGGAGAAGGAGAGAAGGGAGAAGGAGAGAGGCAGGGAGGAAAGAGGGTAAGGACAGGGGAAGGAGCGGTGGAGATGGAGAGAGGGGAAGGAAGAGGGAAGGAGAGAGGGGAGAAGGATAAAGGGTAAGGAAGGGGGGAGGAGCGAGGGAAGAAGGAGAGGTGAGAAGGAAGGGGGAAGGAGAGGGGAAGGAGAGAGGGGAGAATGAGAGAGTGGTGAAGGAGAGGGGGGAAGGAGAGAGGGGATAAGGATAGAGTGGAGGATGAGAGAGTGGTGAAGGAGAGAGGGGAAGGAAGGGAGAAGGAGAGAGGCGGGAAGGAGAGATGGGGGAAGGAGAGAGGGGATGGAAGGGGGAAGGAGAGTTGGAGAAGGAGAGAGGCGGGGGGGGAAGGAGAGGTGGAGATGGAGAGAGGGGAAGGAAGAGGGAAGGAGAGAGGGGAGAAGGAGAGGGGGAAGGAGAGAGTGGTGAAGGAAAGAGGGGAAGGAAGGGAGAAGCAGAGAGGGGAGAAAGAGAGAGGGAATGGAATTTGGAAGGAGAGATGGGGAGAAGGAAAGAGGCGAGAAGGAGGGGGGAAGGAAGGGGGAAGGAGTGATGGGAGAAGGAGAGAGGGGAAAGAAGGGGAAGGAGAGGTGGAGAAAGAGGGAGGGGGGAAGGAGAGAGTGGTGAAGGAAAGAGGGGAAGGAAGGGACAAGGAGAGAGGGGAGAAGGAGAGGGGGGAAGGAAATTGGGAAGGTGAGAGGGAAGAAGGAGGGGGTAAAGGAAGGGGGAAGGAGACAGGGGAGAAGGGGAGAGTGGAAGGAATGGGGAAGGAGAGAGGGGAGAAGGAGAAAGGGTAAGGAAGGGGGAAGGAGCGAGGGAAGAAGGAGTGGTGAGAAGGAAGGGGAAGGAGAGGGGAAGGAGAGAGGGGAAGGAGAAGGGGGGAAGGAGGGGGAGAAGGAGAGAGGTGAAGAAAGGGAGAAAGAGAGAGTGGATAAGGAGAGGGGAGAAAGAAGGGGGAAGGAGAGGGGAAGGAAGGGGGAAGGAGAGAAGTGGGAAGGACAGAGTGGTGAAGGAGAGGGGGAATGGGAAGGGAAGAAGAGAGGGGGGAAGGAGGAGCAAGGAAGGGGGTTGGAGAGAGGGGAGAAGGAGAGGGGAGGAGGAAGGGGGAAGGATAGTACGCTGAAGGAGAGAGTGGTGAAGGAGAGAGGGGAAGGAAGGGGGAAGGAGAGAGGGGAGAAGAAGAGAGGGGGTGGAAGGATAGAGGGGAAGGAAGGGGGAAGGAGAGAGAGGGGAAGGGGGAAGGAGAGAGAGGAAGAAAAGGAGAAGGAGAGAGGGGAGAAGGAGAGAGGGGAGAAGGAGAGAGGGGAGAAGGAGAGAGGGGATGGAAGGGGGAAGGAGAGAAGGGAGAAGGAGAGAGGCGGGAAGGAGTGATGGGGGAAGGAGAGAGGGGATGGAAGGGGGAAGGAGAGTTGGAGAAGGAGAGAGGTGGGGAGAAAGAGGGTAAGGACAGGGGAAGGAGAGGTGGAGATGGGAGAGAGAGGAAGGAAGAGAGAAGGAGAGAGGGGAGAAGGAGAGGGGGAAGGAGAGAGTGGTGAAGGAAAGAGGGGAAGGAAGGGGGGGAAGGAGAGAGGGAATGGAATTTGGAAGGAAAGAGGCGAGAAGGAGGGGGAAGGAAGTGGGAAGGAGGTGATGGGAGGAGAGGGGAAGGAAGGGGAAGGAGAGGTGGAGAAAGGGGGGGAGTAGAGAGAGTGGTGAAGGAATGAGGGGAAGGAAGGGGGAAAGAGAGAGTGGATAAGGAGAGGGGAGAAGGAAGGGGGGAAGGAGAGAGGGGAGAAGGACAGAGTGGTGAAGGAGAGGGGGAATGAGAGGGGAAGGAGAGAGGGGGGGGAAGGAGGAGCTAGGAAGGGGGACGGAGAGAGGGGAGAAGGAGAGGGGAGGAGGAAGGGGGAAGGACGAGAGGGGAGAAGGAGAGAGGGGAAGGAAGGGGGGAAGGAGAGAGGGTGAGAAGGAGAGAGGGGAAGGAAGGGGGAAGGAGCGAGGGGAGAAGGAGTTGGGTGGGGAAGAAGAGAGTGGAAGGAAGGGGGGAGGAGAGAGGGAGAAGGAGAGGGAGGAAGGGAGGAATAAAGAGAGACGGGAAGGGTGGGGGAAGGAGACAGGGAGAAGGAGGTTGGGAAAGGAAGGAAGGTGGAAGGAGACAGGGGAGAAGGAGAGAGAGGGGAAAGGAGAGAGGGGAGAAGCAGAGAGAGGGGTAGGAGAGAGAAGAAGGAAGGGGGAAGGAGAGAGGGGCGAAGGAGAGAGGGGAGAAGGAGAGGGGGAGGACGGGGGAGAAGGAGAGAGAGAAAAGGATAGGAGGAAGGTAGGGGGAACGGAGAGAGAGGAGAAGGAGGGAGGAAAGAGAGATGGGGTAAGGAGAGGGGAAGAAAGGAGGAAGTAGAGGTGGAGAAAGAGAGAGAGGGCGGAAGGAGAGAGAGAGAGGAAGGAGTGGCGGAGGAAGGCGGAAGGAGAGTGGGGAGGGAAGGGGGAGGAGAGAGAGAGGAGAAGGAGAGGGGAAAAGGAGGGGGAAAGGACAAGGGGGAGAAGGAGGGGAAGAAGGGAGTGGGGAAGGAGAGAAGGGAAGGGGGAAAGAGGTGGAGAAAGAGAGAGTGGGAAGGAGAGGGGGTAGGAGGGGGGAAGGAGAGAGTGTAGAAGGAGAGAGGGGAGAAGGAGGGGAGGAGGGAATGGGGGAAGGAGAGAGAGGGAAGGGGGAAAGAGAGAGGGGAGAAGGAAGGGGGAAGGATAGGGAATGGAAGGGGGGGAAGGAGAGAGGGGAGAAGGAGAGAGTGAAGAAGGAGAGAGGGGAAGAAAAGGGGAAGGAGAGATGGGAGGAGAGAGGTGGGGAAGGAATGAGGCACGAAGGAGAAAGGAGAGATGAGAAGGAAGGGGAGGAAGGAGTCGGGGGAAGGAGAGAGAGGAGAAGGAGGGGGAAATGAAGGGGGAAGTAGAGAGGGGAGAAAGAGAGAGGTGGGAAGGGGGAAGGAGAGAGAGGAGAAAAGGGGAGGTGAGAGGAGAGAAGGAGAAAGGGGGGAAGGAGAGAGTGGGGGAAGATGAGAGGGGAAGGATGAGGGAAGCAGAGAGTGGTGAAGGAGAGGGGGAAGGAGAGGGGGAAGAAGAGGGGGGGAAGGAGAGAGGAAGGAGAGAAGGGAGAAGGAAAGAGGCAGGAAGGAGAGATGGGGGAAGGAGAGAGGGGATGGAAGGGGGAAGGAGAGGTAGCGGAGGAGAGAGGCGGGGTGGAAAGAGGGTAAGGACAGGGAAAGGACAGGTGGAGATGGAGAGAGGGGAAGAAGAGGGAAGGAGAGAGGGGAGACGGACAGGGGTGAAGGAGAGTGGTGAAGGAAAGAGGGGAAGGAAGGGGGAAGCAGAGAGGGGAGAAGGAGAGGGGAAGGAAGGGGGAAGGAGCGAGGGGAGAATTGAGAGAGTGGTGATGGGAGAGGGAGAAGGTGAAGGGGAAGGAGAGAGGGGAGAAGGAGAGAGTGGTGAAGGTGAGGGGGGAAGGAGAGAGTTGGGAAGGAGAGAGTGGTGAGGAGACGGGGGAAGGAGAGAGGGGAGAAGGAGAGAGTGGTGAAGGAGAGGGGGGAAGGAGAGGGGGGAAGGAGAGAGTGGGGAAGGTGAGGGGGGAAGGAGAGAGGGGAGAAGGAGAGAGTGGTGAAGGAGAGGGGCGGAAGGAGTGGGGGAAGGAGAGAGGGGCGAAGGAGAGAGGGTAATGAATGGGAAAGAGAGAGGGGAGAAGGAGAGGGGAGAAGGAAGGCGGAAGGAGAGAGGGGAGACGGGAGAGGGGGAAGGATGAGAGGGGGGAAGGAGGAGCAAGGAAGGGGGACGGAGAGAGGGGAGGAGGAAGGGAGAGGAGAGAGGGCTGAAGGAGAGAGGGGAAGGAAGGGGGAAGGAGAGAGGGGAGAAGGAGAGAGGGGAGGGAGGGGAGAGGAGAGAGGGGAAGGAAGGAGAGAGGGGAGAAGGAGAGAGGGGAAGGAAGGGGAGAGGAGAGAGGGGAGAAGGAGAGAGGGGAAGGAAGGGGAGAGGAGAGAGGGGAGAAGGAGAGAGGGGAAGGAAGGGGAGAGGAGAGAGGGGAGAAGGAGAGGGGGCAAGGAAGGAACAACAAGAGATGGGAAGGAAAGGGGAAGGAGACAGGGGAGAAGGGAGAGTGGAAGGAAGGAGGAAGGAGAGAGGGGAGAAGGAAAGAGGGGGAAAGGGGGGAAGGAGAGAGGGAGAATGAGAGATTGGTGCAGAAGAGAGGGAAGGAGGGGGGGAAGGAGAGAGGGGAGAAGGAGAGAGTGGTGAAGGAGACAGGGGGAAGGAGAGGGGGAAGGAGAGGTTGGGAAGGATTGAGGGGAGAAGGAGAGAGTGGTGAAGGAGAGGGAGAAGGGGAAGGTGAAGAACAGAGGGGGAGAAGGAGAAGTGTGGTGAAGGTGAGGGGGGCAGGAGAAGGGGAAGGAGAGAGGGAGGTAGGAGAGGGGGAAGGAGAGAAGGGAGAAGAAGAGAGTAGTGAAGGAGACAGGGGGAAGGAGAGGGGGAAGGAGAGAGTGAGGTAGGAGAGGGGCAAGGAGAGAAGGGCGAAGGAGAGAGGGGAATGAATGGGGAAAGAGAGAGGGAGGAGAGGGAGAAGGAGAGAGGGGGGAAGGAGAGGGGGCAAGGACAGAGTGAGGGAAGGAAATGGGGTATGAAGGAGAAAGAGAGATGAGAAGGAAGGGGAAGGAGGAGGGGGGAAAGAGAGAGAGGAGAAGGAGGGGGAAAGGAAGGGGAAAGGAGAGTGGGTAGATAGAGAGAGGGGGGGAAGGAGGGAAGGAGAGAGATGAAGAAAAAGGGAAGGAGAGAGGGGAGAAGGATAGAGTGGAGGTGAAGGGGGGGGGGAAGGTGAGGGGGAAAAGGAGAGAGACGAGAAGGAGAGAGGGGGAAGGAGACAGTGGGGGGAAGGAGAGAGGGGAAGGAAGGGGGACAGAGAGAGGGGAGAAGGAGAGAGTGGTGAAAAGAGGGGGGAAGGAGAGGTGGAAAGAGAGGGAAGGGAGAAGGAGAGAGAGAGGCGGGAAGGAGAGTTGGGGAAGGAGAGAGGGATGGAAGGGGGAAGGAGAGGTGGAGAAGGAGAGAGGCGGTGAGGGAAGTGGGTAAGGACAAGGGAAGGAGAGGTGATGTGGAGAGAGGGGAAGGAAGAGGGAAGGAGAGAGGGGAGAAGGAGAGAATGGGAAAGGAAAGATGGGGGAAGGAAGGGGGAAGGAGAGGTGGAGAAGAAGAGAGGGGAGAAGAAAAGAGGGGAAGGAGTGGGAAAAAGTAGAGGGGGAAGGAAGGGGGAAGAGAGAGGGGAGAAGGAGAGAGAGGGGGGAAGGAGAGAAGGGGGAAAGGAGAGAAAAGAAGGAAGGGGGAAGGAGAGAGGCGAGAAGGAGAGGGGGAAGGAAAAGGGGATGAGATAGTGTAGAAGGAGAGTGGGGAGAAGGAGAGGGGGGAGGAGAGGGGGTATGAGAGAGGGGAGAAAGAGAGAGTCGGAGGAAGGGGGAAGGAAAGAGTGGAGAAGGAGAGAGGGGAAGGGAGGGGGGAGGAGAGAGGGGAAACAGAGAGAGGGGAAGGGGGTGGGAAGGAGAGAGGGGAGAAGGAGAGAAGTGGGGATAGAGAGGGGAAGGCAGGGAAAGGAGAGAGGGGTAGGAGAGGAGAAGGAAGGGAGAAGGAGGGGGGACGGGGAGAGGGGTAGGAGAGGGGGAGAAGGAGAGAGAGGAAAGGATAGGGGGAAGGAAGGAGGAAGGAGAGAGACGAGAAGGAGAGGGGAATGAGAGATGGGGTAACGAGATAGGGGAAGAAAGAGGGAAGTAGAGGTGGAGAAAGAGGGAGGTGGGAAGGAGAGAGGGAGGAAGGAGAGGGAGGAGGAGGGGGTAAGGAGAGAGGGGAAGGAAGGGGGAGGAGAGAGGAGAAGGAGGGGGGGAAGGAGAGAGGGAGAGGAAGGAGAGGGGGGGAGGAGGGGGGAAGGAGAGAGGGGAAGGAAGGGGGAGGAGAGAGAGGAGAAGGAGAGGGGAAAGGAGGGGGGAAGGAGAGGGGGAGAAGGAGGGGAAAGAAGGGAGTGTGGGAAGGAGAGAAGGGAAGGGGGAAAGAGGTGGAGAAAGAGAGAGAGGGGGGGAAGGAGAGAGTGGGGAAGGAGAGGGGGTAGGAGGGGGGAAGGAGAGAGTGTAGAAGGAGAGAGGGGAAGGGAGGAGAAGGAGAGGGGGGAAGGAGAGGGAGAATGAGAAAGGGGGGAAGGAGAGGGAGAAGGAGAGAGAGGAGAAGGGCGTGAGGACGGGAATGGGAAGGAGAGAAGGGAAGGGGGAAAGAGAGAGTGAGAAGGAGGGGGAGAAGGAAGGGGGATGGATAGGCAATGGAAGGGGGGAAGGGGAGAGGGGAGAAGGAGAGAGTGATGGAGAGAGGGGAAGGAGAGAGTTGGGAAGGAGAGGGGGAGAAGAAGAGAGTAGTGAAGGAGACAGGGGGAAGGAGAGGGGAGGAGAGAGTGAGGAAGGAGAGGGGCAAGGAGAGAAGGCGAGAGCGAGAGAGGGAAATGACATGGGCGAAAGAGAGAGGGGAGGAGAGGGGAGAAGGACGAGAGGGGGGAAGGAGAGGGGGCAGGCAAGACAGAGTGAGGGAAGGAAATGGGGTAATGAAGGAGAAAGGAGAGATGAGAAGGAAGGGGGAAGGAGAGGGGGGAAAGAGAGAGAGGAGAAGGAGGGGGAAAGGAAGGGGAAAGGAGAGTGGGGAGATAGAGAGAGGGGGGAAGGAGGGAAGGAGAGAGATGAAGAAAAGGGGAAGGAGAGAGGGGAGAAGGATAGAGTTGGTGAAGGGGGGGGAAGGTTGAGGGAGGAAAAGGAGAGAGACGAGAAGGAGAGAGGGGGAAGGAGACAGTGGGGGAAGGAGAGAGGGGAAGGAAGGGGGACAGAGAGAGGGCGAGAAGGAGAGAGTGGTGAAAAGAGGGGGGGAAGGAGAGGTGGAAAGAGAGGGAAGGGAGAAGGAGAGAGAGAGGCGGGAAGGAGAGTTGGGGAAGGAGAGAGGGGATGGAAGGGGGAAGGAGAGGTGGAGAAGGAGAGAGGCGGTGAGGGAAGTGGGTAAGGACAAGGGAAGGAGAGGTGGATGTGGAGAGAGGGGAAGGAAGAGGGAAGGAGAGAGGGAGAAGGAGAGAATGGGAAAGGAAAGATGGGGGAAGGAAGGGGGAAGGAGAGGTGGAGAAGAAGAGAGGGGAGAAGAAAGAGGGGAAGGAGTGGGAAAAAGTAGAGGGGGAAGGAAGGGGGGAAAGAGAGAGGGGAGAAGGAGAGAGAGGGGGGAAGGAGAGAAGGGGGAAAGGAGAGAAAAGAAGGAAGGGGGAAGGAGAGAGGCGAGAAGGAGAGGGGGAAGGAAAAGGGGATGAGATAGTGTAGAAGGAGAGTGGGGAGAAGGAGAGGGGGGAGGAGAGGGGGTATGAGAGAGGGGGAGAAAGAGAGAGTCGGAGGAAGGGGGAAGGAAAGAGTGGAGAAGGAGAGAGGGGAAGGGGAGGGGGGAGGAGAGAGGGAAACAGAGAGAGAGGGAAGGGGTGGGAAGGAGAGAGAGGGGAGAAGGAGAGAAGTGGGGATAGAGAGGGGAAGGCAGGGAAAGGAGAGAGGGGTAGGAGAGGAGAAGGAAGGGACGAAGGAGGGGGGACGGCGGAGAGGGGTAGGAGAGGGGGAGAAGGAGAGAGAGGAAAGGATAGGGGGAAGGAAGGAGGAAGGAGAGAGACGAGAAGGAGAGGGGGAATGAGAGATGGGGTAACGAGATAGGGGAAGAAAGAGGGAAGTAGAGGTGGAGAAAGAGGGAGGGGGGAAGGAGAGAGGAGGAAGGGAGGGGAGGAGGAGGGGGTAAGGAGAGAGGGAAGAAGGGGGAGGAGAGAGGAGAAGGAGGGGGGGAAGGAGAGAGGGAGGAAGGAGAGGGGGGAGGAGGGGGGAAGGAGAGAGGGGAAGGAAGGGGGAGGAGAGAGAGGAGAAGGAGAGGGGAAGGAGGGGGGAAGGAGAGGGGGAGAAGGAGGGGAAGAAGGGAGTGTGGGAAGGAGAGAAGGGAAGGGGGAAAGAGGTGGAGAAAGAGAGAGAGGGGGGGAAGGAGAGAGTGGGGAAGGAGAGGGGGTAGGAGGGGGGAAGGAGAGAGTGTAGAAGGAGAGAGGGGAAGGGAGGAGAAGGAGAAGGAGAGGGGGAAGGAGAGGGAGAATGAGAAAGGGGGGAAGGAGAGGGAGAAGGAGAGAGAGGAGAAGGGGAGAGGAGGGAATGGGGACGGAAGAGAAGGGAAGGGGAAGAGAGAGTGGAGAAGGAGGGGGAGAAGGAAGGGGGATGGATAGGCAATGGAAGGGGGGAAGGGGAGAGGGGAGAAGGAGAGAGTGATGGAGAGAGGGAAGGAGAGAGTTGGGAAGGAGAGAGGGGAGAAGAAGAGAGTAGTGAAAGTGAGGGGGAAGGACAGGGGGAAGGAGAGAGTGGGGAAGGAGAGAGGGGAAGGAATGGGAAAGAGAGAGGGGGGAGAAGGAGAGAGGGGAAGGAAGGGGGAGGAGAGAGAGGAAAAGGAGAGGGAAATGAAGGGGGAAGTAGAGAGGCAAGAAAGAGAGAGGGGGGAAGGGGGAAGGAGAGAGAGGAAGAAAAGGGGAAGGTGAGAGGAGAGAAGGAGAAAGGCGAGAAGGAGAGAGGGGGGAAGGAGAGAGTGGGGGAAGATGAGAGGGGAAGGAAGGGGGAAGGAGAGAGAGTGGTGAAGGAGAGGAGGAAGGAAAGGGGAAGAAGAGGGGGTGACGGAGAGAGGGGGAAGGAGAGAAGGGAGAAGGAAAGAGGCGGGAAGGAGAGATGGGGGAAGGAGAGAGGGGATGGAAGGGGGAAGGAGAGGTAGAGGAGGAGAGAGACGGGGTGGAAAGAGGGTAAGGACAGGGGAAGGACAGGTGGAGATGGAGAGAGGGGAAGGAAGAGGGAAGGAGAGAGAGGGGAGATGGACAGGGGGGAAGGAGAGAGTGGTGAAGGAAAGAGGGGAAGGAAGGGGGTAGCAGAGAGGGGAGAAGGAGAGGGGAAGGAAGGGGGAAGGAGCGAGGGGAGAAGGAGAAGGTAGAAGGAAGTGGGAAGGAGAGGGGAAGGAGAGAGGGTAGAAGGAGAGAGGGTAAAGAAGGGGGAAGGAGAGAGGGGAGAATGAGAGAGTGGTGAAGGAAAGGGTGGAAGGAGAGAGGGGAGAAGGAGAGAGTGGTGATGGAGAGGGTGGGAATGAGAGGGGGAATAAGAGAGGGGAGAAGGAGAGAGTGGTGAAGGTGAGGGGGGAAGGAGAGAGTGGGGAAGGAGAGAGGGGAGAATAAGAGAGTGGTGCAGGAGAGGGGGGAAGCAGAGGGGAAAGGAGGGGGAAGGGGAGAGGGGGAGAATGAATGAGTGAGTGGTGAGGAGATGGAGGGAAGGAGATGGGGGGAAGGAGAGAGTGGTGAAGGAGAGGGAGAAGGTGAAGGGGAAGGAGGGAGGGGAGAAGGAGAGAGTGGTGAAGGTGAGGGGGGAAGGAGGGGGGAAGGAGAGAGTGGTGAAGGAGTGGGGGGAAGGAGAGAGTGGTGAAGGAGAGGGAGAAGGTGAAGGGGAAGGAGGGAGGGGAGAAGGAGAGAGTGGTGAAGGTGAGGGGGAAGGAGGGGGGAAGGAGAGAGTGGGGAAGGAGCGAGGGGAGAATAAGAGAGTGGTGCAGGAGAGTGGGGAAGCAGAGGGGGAAGGAGGAGAGGAAGGGGAGAGGGGAGAATGAGTGAGTGGTGAAGGAGATGGAGGGAAGGAGATGGGGGGAAGAGAGAGAGGGGAGAAGGAGAGAGTGGTGAAGGAGAGGGAAGGTGGAAGGGGAAGGAGAGAGGAGAGAGAAGGAGAGAGAGTGGTGAAGGAGAGGGGGAAGGAGAGAGTTGGGAAGGAGACGGGGGGAAGGAGACGGGGGGAAGGAGACGGGGGGAAGGAGACGGGGGGAAGGAGACGGGGAAGGAGAGAGGGGAGAAGGAGAGAGTGGTGAAGGTGAGGGGGAAGGTGAGGGGGGAAGGAGAGAGTGGGGAAGGTGAGGGGGGAAGGAGAGAGTGGGGAAGGTGAGGGGGGGAAGGAGAGAGTGGGGAAGGTAGGTGAAGGAGAGAGTGGGGAAGGTGAGGGGGGAAGGTGAGGGGGGAAGGTGAGGGGGGAGAGAAGGGGAAGAGGCGGAAAGAGTGGGGGAAGGAGAGAGGGGCGAAGGAGAGAGGGGTATGAATGGGGAAAGAGAGAGGGGAGAAGGAGAGGGGAGAAGGAAGGCGGAAGGAGAGAGGGGAGACGGGGAGAGGGAGGAAGGAGAGAGGGGGAAGGAGGAGCAAGGAAGGGGGACGGAGAGAGGGGAGGAGGAAGGGAGAAGGAGAGAGGGCTGAAGGAGAGAGGGGAAGGAAGGGGGAAGGAGAGAGGGGAGAAGGTGGGAGGAGGGGAGAGGAGAGAGGGGAAGGAAGGGGAGAGGGAGAGGGAAGAAGGAGAGAGGGGAAGGAAGGGGAGAAGGAGAGAGGGGAGAAGGAGAGGGGCAAGGAAGGAACAACAAGAGACGGGAAGGAAGGGGAAGGAGACAGGGAAGAAGGGGAGAGTGGAAGGAAGGAGAGAGGGGAGAAGAAAAAGGGGGAAAGGGGGCGAAGGAGAGAGGGGAGAATGAGAGATTGGTGCAGAAGAGAGGGGAAGGAGGGGGGGAAGGAGAGCACGGAGAAAGAGAGAGTGGTGAAGGAGAGGGGGGAAGGAGTGAGAGAAGGAGAGGTGGGGAAGGATGAGGGGAGAAGGAGGGAGAGTGGTGAAGGAGAGGGAGAAGGTGAAGGTGAAGACCAGAGGGGAGAAGGAGAGTGTGGTGAAGGTGAGGGGGGCAGGAGAAGGGGAAGGAAAGAGTGGGGAAGGAGAGAGGGGAGAAGGAGAGAGAGTGGTGTAGGAGACAGGGGAAGGAGAGGGGGAAGGAGAGAGTGAGGTAGGAGAGGGGGAAGGAGAGAAGGGCGAAGGAGAGAGGGGAATGAATGGGAAAAAGAGAGAGGGGAGGAGAGGGGAGAAGGAGAGAGGGGGGAAGGAGAGGGGGGAAGGAGAGAGGGGAGAAGGAGAGAGTGGTGAAGGAGACGGGGGGAAGAGACGGGGAAGGAGAGAGTGGTGAAGGTGAGGGGGGGAAGGAGAGAGTGGGGTGGGAGAGGGGGGAAGGAGAGAGGGGAGAAGGAGAGAGTGGTGAAGGAGAGGGCGGAAGGAGTGGCGGAAGGAGAGAGGGGCGAAGGAGAGAGGGGAATGAATGGGGAAGAGAGAGGGGAAGAAGGGAAGGACGAAGACAAGCTGCCAGTGGAGGAAGACCTGAGAAGGGAGACGAACGCCATAGAGAAGGAAGAAGGAGATCCGGGAGGAGAGGGGAGAGGAGGAAGGCGAAGGAGAGAGGAGAGACGGGGAGAGGGGGAAGGAGAGAGGTGGGAAGGAGAGAAGGGGGGAGGAGAGGGGGGAAGGAGAGAGGGGGATGGTGGGAGGAGAGAGGGGAAGAAGGGGAAGGAGAGAGGGGAGATGGATAGAGTGGTGAAGGAGAGGAGGGAACGTGAGATGGGAGAAGGGGAGAAGGAGGGGAAGGAAGAGAGGTGGGGAAGGAAATGGGGTAGGAAGGAGAAAGGAGAGATGAGAAGGAAGGGAAAGGAAGGGGGAAGGAGAGAGGGATGGAGAGGGGGAGGGTGGAAGGAGAGAGAGGAAGAAAAGGGGAAGGAAGAGAGGGGGAAGGAGAGAGGGGGAAGGAGAGAGGGGGGAAGGAGAGAGGGGAAGGAAGGGGGAAGGAGAGAGTGGAGAAGGAGAGTGTGGTGAAGGAGAGGGGGAAGAAGAGGGAGAAGGAGAGCGGCGGGAAGGAGTGATGGGGGAAGGAGAGAGGGGATAGAAGGGGGAAGGACGAGGTGGAGAAGGAGGGAGGCGGGGTCGAAAGAGGGTAAGGACAAGGGAAGGAGAGGTAGAGATGGAGAGAGGGGAAGGAAGAGAGAAGGAGAGGGGGAAGGAGAGAGTGGTGAAGAAAGAGGGGAAGAAGGGGGAAGCAGAGAGGGGAGAAAGGAGAGGGGAAGGAGAGGGAAGGAGTGATGGGGAAAAGGAGAGAGGGGAAGGAAGTGGAAGGAGAGGTGGAGAAAGAGGGAGGGGAAGGAGAGAGTGGTGAAGGAAATAGGGGAAACAAGGGGCAAGGAGAGAGGGGAGAAGGAGAGGGGGAAGGGGTCGGGGAAGGTGAGAGGGAAGAAGGAGGGGGGAAAGGAAGGTGGAAGGAGTCAGGGAGAGAAGGGGAGAGTGGAAGGAAGGGGGAAGGAGAGAGAGGGGGAGAATGTGAGATTGGTGCAGGAGAGAGGGGAAGGAGGGGGGGAAGGAGAGAGGGGAGAATGAGAGAGTGGTGAAGGTCAGGGGCAGGAGAGGGGGAAGGAGAGAGGGGAGAAGCAGAGAGTGGTGAAGGAGACGGGGGAGACGGAGTGAGTGGTGAAGGAGAGGGTGGAAGGAGACGGGGATGGAGAGGGAGAAGGAGAGAGGGGAAGGACGGGGGAAAGAGAGAGGGGATAAGGAGAGGGGGAGAAGGAAGGGGGAAGGAGAGAGGTGAGAAGGAGAGAGTGGTGAAGGAGAGGGGGAAGGAGAGAGGGGGGAAGGAGGAGCAAGGAAGGGGGACGGAGAGAGGGGAGGAGGAAGGAGAAGAGAGAGGGGCTGAAGGAGAGAGGGGAAGGAAGGGGGAAGGAGAGAGGGGAGAAGGAGATGAGGGGAAGGAAGGGGGAAGGAGACAGGGGAGAAGAGGAGAGGTGGAAGGAAGGAGGAAGGAGAGAGGGAGAAGGAAAAGAGGGGGTAAGGGGGGGAAGGAGAGGGGAGAAAGAGAGAGTGGGGTAGGTGAGGGGGGAGGGGGGAAGGAGAGGGGGGAAGAAGGAGAGAGTGCTGGAAGGTGAGGGGGGAAGGATGAGGGGGAAGGAGAGAAGGGCGATAGGAGAGAGGGGAATGAATGGGGAAAGAGAGAGAGGGGGAAGGAGAGGGGGAAGGAGAGAGGGGAGAATGTGAGATTGGTGCAGGAGAGAGGGGAGAGGAGGGGGGGGAAGGAGAGAGGGGAGAATGAGAGAGTGGTGAAGGAAATAGGGGAAAGAAGGAGGCAAGGAGAGAGGGGAGAAGGAGAGGGGGGGAAGGGGTCGCCGGAA